>NC_091587.1:21534580-21542080 GCF_042767895.1 Penaeus vannamei | reverse complement strand
TTTATCTTCCCCTCCCATGCCTCCACCTCACCATGCCCCCTCCCTTCCCACCTCCCTTTC
Organism: Penaeus vannamei; assembly: GCF_042767895.1. Lineage (NCBI taxonomy): Eukaryota > Metazoa > Arthropoda > Malacostraca > Decapoda > Penaeidae > Penaeus > Penaeus vannamei. Next base: position 21,542,020 of record NC_091587.1, on the reverse strand, counting down.
CTGCATTCCTCCCTTCCTCCGCCTCCCTTCTTCCTTCCTCCCTTGCTTCTCTTCCCACCCTCCCTTCCCACCTCCCACTCCCCACCTCCTTCCCCGCCCTTCCCTCCCTTCCTCCTCCCTTCCCTCCTCCCTCTTCCCCTCCATCCAACCTTCCTCCCTTCTTCACCTTCCTCGCCTCCCTCCCACTCTCCCTTCCTCCCCACCTCCCTTCCCACCTTCCTTCCTGCTCCCCTTCCCACCTCCCTTCCCCCTTCCCTCCCCCCTTCCTCCTCCCTTCCCACCTCCCTTCCCCCTCCCTTCCCACCTCACTTCTCCCCACCTCTGCCTTCACCTTTACTCCACCTTCCCTTCCCCACCTCCATACCCCCTTCCCTCCGGTCTTGCATTTCTCTGAACTCCATAATCTTCCGCTGCAATCTCGAGGATCCAGAGTAATATTGCTGAGTCTGCAAGGAGATCGAGCCCCTTCTGGTTGCAATAATGGGGGTAGTGACGGACGCCTATTGCACGGGGGGGCTGTAAAACATGAGGATGTGAGGGGAATGGGAAGACATGGAGGAAAAGGAGTGGAGATGGTCATAAGTGGGATGAAGGAAGGAGGGAAGAACTTAGCATAGGAAGAAAGGGGTGGAGAGGGCATGAGAAGGAAGGAGGAATAATAGAAGGGACGGTGGGGAGGGTGAGCATAGGACAGGGGAGACATAGGAAGGGAAGAGGGGCTGTAAAGAAGGGACAGGGGAAGGAAGAGGGCACAGGGAAGGGAAGAAGGAGACTGTGAAAGGGACAGGGAGAGGCATAGGAGTTGGGATGAAGGGAGGAGGGGAGGAGCATGAGGAAGAGTGGAGGGGGCGCAGGACGGGATGGAGGGAGGCAAGTATAGGAAATAAGGATGGAGAGGGGATAGGAGTGGGATGGGAGGGGCTGTAAGAAAGGGACGGTAGGGGGGGAGGCGGGTATAGGAAAAGGGATGGAGGGTGGGGGCATAGGAGTGGGATGAGGGAGCATAGGAAGAGGGGTGGAGGGGGCATAGGGTGGGATGGAGGAGGCGTGGGGACGAGGGTGGGAGGGGGCATAGGAAGGGGTGGAGGGAGCACCAGGAGCCTGGGGGAGGGGCATAGGACGGGATGGAGGGGAGGCATAGGGAAGGGGTGGATAGGGCATAGGGTGGGATGTGAGGGGCAATAGGGAATTTTCCTGGGATGGAGGGCATCAGGGCTGGGGGAGGGGGGCATGGGGAAGGATGGAGGCATAGGGAGGGAGGAAGAGGTTAGCATAGGACAGGGGAGGGGGCATAGGAAGGGGGAGGGAGCATAGGAACTGGATGGAGGGGCATAGGGTGGGATGGAGGGGGCATAGGATTCGGGATGGAGGGAGGGGCATAGGGAAGGGGTGGAGGAGGTCATAGGGAAAGGGGTAGAGGAGGGGCATAGGCAGTGGGGATGAAGGGGGGCATAGGAAGGGGTGGAGGGGGGCATAGGGTATTGGGATGGAGGGGGCATATGGAAGGGATGGAGGGGGCATAGGAAGGGGTGGAGGGGGCATAGGACAGGGAGGGGGGCATAGGGAAGGAGTGGAGAGGGGCATAGGATCAGGGAGAGGGGGCATGGGGCAGGATTGGAGGGGAGGGGGGGCATGGGAAAGGTGGAGGGGGGCATAGGGTGGGAAGAGGGGGGCATAGGAAGGGATGGAGGGGGCATAGGGACAGGGGGAGGGGACATAGGGAGGGATGGGAGGGAGGCATATGAAGGTGGGTGGAGAGGCATGGGGACAGGATGGAGGGAGCATAAAGGGAAGGGTGGGGAGGGAGAGCATAGGAAGGGGATGGAGAAGAGGGGCATAGGAAGAGGGGTGGAGAGGGAGGCATAGGGTGGGGGAGGGGGCATAGGGTGGGGGAGAGGGGGCATAGGACAGGGAGGGGACATGGGGAGGGATGGAGGGGCATGTGAAGGGTGGGGGAGGGGGGCATAGGTGTGGGAGGGGGCATAGGACAGGGGAGGGGACATGAAGGAGGGATGGAGGGGGGCATAGGAAAGGGGGGGGGAGGGGGCATGGGACAGGGATGGAGGTGGGGGCATAGGAAGGGGTGGAGGGGGGGGCATAGGGTGGGATGAAGGGAGGCACTTAGGGCTGGGGGAGGGGGGCATAGGACGAGGGAAGGGAAGAGGGGCATAGGACGGGAGGAAGGGGCACATGGGGACGGGGGGAGAGGGGCATAGGACAGGGGGAGAGGGGCATAGGACAGAGGAGGGAGGGGAACACTGGGGACAGGGGAGGAGGGGGGGATAATTAGGGGGAAAAAGGGACTGGTGTGAGAAGATGAGGGGGTGAAGAAGTAAGAGTGGGTGGAAAGAGGGAGAAAGGAGGGAGAAGAAAGAGATATATGGAACGGGGGAGTGGGCCGGGGTATGGCCAGGCAAAGAAGAACGGTAGGAGGAAGATAAGGGGAAAAAGGGAGGCAGAAGAGAAGTAGTAGAAGAGGAGAAAGTTATGTAAGGGAGAAGTAATGAGTGATGCATGGAAGGATAGGGAAGGAGGGGGCGAGTGCGAATAGACGGAAAGATGAAGAGAAATGAGAAGGAGCAGCAGAAAGTGAGGAGAGGTGGGGAGCAAGAGGTAAGGGAAGGGTAGACAGAAAAAAAAGAGATAAATAGAAGAAGAAGAAGAAGAAGAAGAAGAAGAAGAAGAAGAAGAAGAAGAAGAAGAAGAAGAAGAAGAAGAAGAAGAAGAAGAAGAAGAAGAAGAAGAAGAAGAAGAAGAAGAAGAAGAAGAGGGGCGACGAAGTACATCCAAAGGAATGGTATACCCCGTGTGGGATTTAATTAAAAAGTGCCCGGTGTAAACTTCTCGTGTTTTGTTATTGTTGTTGTTTTTTCTTGTTTTCTTTTTAATCTTAAAAGGAAAAGTCCAGTTTTCATCGCATGTTGGAGTCTAGTGAAGAAGGAATTCGGTGGGAAATGAGAAGAAATATATCAGTAAAGAAAGAAAGAAAAGAGAAAAAAATATGAGAGAGAGAGAGAGAGAAAGTTAGAGAAGAGAGAGAAGTTAGAAAGTTAGGAAAGAGATGCTTCAGGAGAAAGAAAGGAGCATAAGTCATTAGAGGAGATAGAAAGAAGGAGAAAGAAAGGAAGAAAGAAAGAGAAAGTTAGGAGAAAGAGAAGTAGGAGAAAAGAAAGATAGAGGAGAAAGAGATAGAGGAGAGAGAGAGTGAGAGAAAGAGAGAGAGAGAGAGAGAGAGAGAGAGAGAGAGAGAGAGAGAGAGAGAGAGAGAAAGAGAGAGAGAGAAAGAGAGAGAGAGAGAGAGAGAGAGAGAGAGAGAGAGAGAGAGAGAGAGAAAATGCCATCTCTTTCATGCGAAGGGGGTGAAGGAAGAAACAAAGATGAATTAGAGTTGAAGAGAATAACGTGAGGGAGAGACTGCCTCGTCAGCGCCATCTTTCATAGCACTGGGAGAACCAGACTAGCGAAATCTCCTGTGGAAGCTTCTCTGCAAGTGTTGTATCTGTAGGCATACTTTTGTGTTTGTTTGTGCTTGTCCCTTCTCGCGGGCTGGTGTCTGCGGCTATAACTTTGGCGATATATGCGTCAGTACTTGTCTTTGTCGTGTTTTTTGTTGTTGTGTGTTTGTTTTTGTGTGTGTTTACGTTTGTGTGTGTGTGTGTGTTTACGTTTGTGTGTGTGTGTGTTTACTTTTGTGTGTGTTTACGTTTGTGTGCGTTTACGTTTGTGTGCGTTTACGTTTATGTGTGTTTACGTTTGTGTTTATTTGCGCTTGTTCCTTCTTGCGGGCTGATGTCTATTGGCCTGTTTGTTAAAATTGTGCGAGGCCCGACCCAACGAGTATTTTTTATAGTGACATGCATAAATACTGAAATAAATACAGATCTCTCAGTTTAGACATGCACATTTACCGGATAGATAGATAGATAAATGTATATCTGTCTTATAGACCGATATGCATGTCTGTATATATGCACATTAATTGGGTCAGGCTTCGCACACTTTTAACAAACCGGTCGTATGTTTGTGTCCTTACTTGTCTTTGTTGTGTTTGTTTGTTTGTTTTTGTGTGTGTTTGTGGTTTGTGTTTGTGTCTGTCTGTCTGTTTGTTTGTCTATTTTCGTGTGTATACATCTACGCTAGTATTGTGTGCCTTTGTTTTCTGTGTTTGTGTGTGTGTGTTTGTTTGTCTGTTTCCTTGCGTGTGCATCTTCGCCAGCGGCTGTTCCGGAAAGTCTCCCGCGAGATGACGGATTAGATAATCATCATTAGAGAGCGGAGAGAAATGCAGTTGCGTTCGGCCCGAGAGATTAGCTTAATAAAGCCACCACCGACATCGCCGCCGCCGCCGCCGCTTCGTAAGCTTAAAGCCGCAGTTCGAGTGGAGTTTGGAAGCCTGAGGTCAAGCCAGGTCAAGCCAGGTCATTTTTTTTTTTTTTTTTTTTTTTTGGGGGGGGGATGTTTGGTGTCGATTTTAGTGTCGCTGAGTTTTGGAATGAAATAAAAGCGAAGAGAAAGAATCTGCCATTTCGAACGCCAGCTGGGGACTTTCCACAGCTGGTGGCGCTTGGAAAGAGAGGCAGAGAGAGTCAGGCTCTTTCTATCTATCTGCCTGTCTATCTATCTATCTATCCATCTATATATTTATCTGTCTATCTCTGTCTCCATCTCTTGTTCTCGCTCTCTTTCTCTCTTCTATTTTATTTTTCTCTTATTTTCTTTCCTCTACTTTCCCCCCTCTCCCTCCTTCCCCCTCTCCCTCCCTCCCTCCCTCCCTCCCTCCCTCCCTCCCTCCCTCCCAACACACATAATAAAAACATATCCAGACGCATATGCAGATAAAAGAGCAGACGCATAGGCCACATATGTAAAATCGATGAACAGAGGAATAAGGACAGTCCCAAAATCTAAGAGAAAGATAGACGCAGACGGACACGCACACACGGACACACGCAGACAAACGCGCGCGCACAGTGAGTGAGAGAGAGAGAGAGAGAGAGAGAGAGAGAGAGAGAGAGAGAGAGAGCTCTCGAGAGAGAGAGAGAGAGAGAGAGAGAGAGAGAGAGAGAGAGAGAGAGAGAGAGAGAGAGAAAGAGAGAAAGAGAGAGAAGAGAGAGAGAGAGAGAAAGAGAAAGAGGAGAACGAGGCAAAGAGAGAGAAAGAGAGAGAAAGAGAGAGAGAGAAGGAAAGAGAGAGAGAGAAAGAGAGAGAAAGAGAGAGAAAGAGAGAGAAAGAGAGAGAGAAAGAAGAGAGAAAGAGAAAGAGAGAGAAAGAGAGAGAAAGAGAGAAGCAGAGAGAAAGAGAGAGAAAGAGAGAGAAAGAGAGAGAAAGAGAGAGAAAGAGAGAGAAAGAGAGAGAAAGAGAGAGAAAGAGAGAGAAAGAGAGAGAAAGAGAGAGAAAGAGAGAGAGAGAGAGACATACAGAGCGAGAGACAGAGCGAGAGACAGAGCGAGAGACAGAGCGAGAGACAGAGCGAGAGACAGAGCGAGAGACAGAGCGAGAGACAGAGCGAGAGACAGAGCGAGAGACAGACAGAGCGAGAGACAGACAGAGCGAGAGAGCGAAAGAGAGAGAGAGAAAGCCAGCCAGCCAGCCAGCCAGCGAGCGGACCCAGAGAGCGAGCGGCGCGACGGGCGGCGGCGAGGGCCAGCCCGGAGGCCAGCAACAAGGGATCCCGTAGCATATGGATCCCCGCAGGCATAGGAGCTGCTCCTCCTCCGCCGTTGAAGGGATCCTCGTCGGTGGAGCCTAGGAGGAGGTGGAAGGAGGAGGATTAGAGTGGAGAGGAGGGAGGGGAAGGGGGTGGGAGGTGGGAGGGTGGGAAGGAGGATAGGATAAGGGGTAGGGGGAAGGAGGGTGGAAGGAGGAGGAGGGGATGGGGGAGGGAGGGTGGAAGAGGAGGAGGAGGGGTTGGGGGAGGAGGAAGGAGGAGGAGGGGAGGGAGAGGGTAGGAGTGAGAGGGAGGGAGGAGGGGATGGGGGAGGAGGGAGGAGGAGGAGGGAGGGGCGGGAGGAGGAGGGGGTGGGGGAGTAAGAGGGAAGGAGGAGGAGAGAGGGTTGAGGGGCTTAGGGAGGTACTGAGATTAATCTTCTCTTTTGGTTTCTTCCTTTTTGTATATCCCTTCCCCCTTTCCCCTCCCCCCCCCTCCCTTGTCTGCTAGGCAGCCACGTGGCTGGATGAGTGGGTGGGTGAGGGGATGAGTTGGCAGAGAGAGACAGGGAGAGGGAGAGGGAGGGAGGGGTTGGGGGTGCGACGAGGAAGAGAGTATGAGAAAGAAGAAGGAGAAAGAGAAAGAAGGAGAAAGAGAAAGAAGGAGAAAGAGAAAGAAGGAGAAAGAGAAAGAAGGAGAAAGAGAAAGAAGGAGAAAGAGAAAGAAGGAGAAAGAGAAAGAAGGAGAAAGAGAAGAAAGGAGAAAGAAAAGAGGAGAGAGAAAGAGAAAGAAGGAGAGAAAGGAGAGAAGGAGAGAAAGAAGGAGAGAAGAAGGAGAGAGACAAGAAGGAGAGAGAGAGAGAGAAAGAGAAGGAGAGAGAGAGAAGAAGAGAGAGAGAGAGAGAAAGAAGGAGAGAGAGAGAGAGAGAAAGAGAAGAAGGAGAGAGAAAGAGAAGGAATAGAGAGAAAGAGAAGAAGGAGAGAGAGAGAGAAGAAAGAAGGAGAGAGAGAGAGAGAAAGAGTTTAGGAGAAAGTTTAGGAGAGAGAGAGAGAGAGAGAGAGAGAGAGAGAGAGAGAGAGAGAGAGAAGGAGAGAGAGAAGGAGAGAGAGAGAGAGAGATTTTCCGGGAGGAAAGAAGAGTGAGTGAGTGAGTGAGTGAGTAGAGAGTAAGCGTAAAACTACTCGTCTGCCTAAATGCGTATGCACTCGCTCACGCACGTTGGAATTGCTTTTGTCCCTAAAGAGCCTTCGAAGAGTCTACAGGACGTCAAGAGCTCGGAAGACATAGAGATCCTCTCAGCTCTTGTTTTGGAAGGAAGGCAAGCCACCCCCACCCACCCCCCGCCCTCTTTCCCTTCCTTCCTTTCCACCTCCTTTCCTACTTTCCTGTTCCCTAACCTCCTTTTCCTACCCCCTTCCCTCCCTTTTCCTACCCCTTCCTTCCCACCTCCTTTCCTACCCCCTTCCTCCCTCCTTCCTCCTACCCCTTCCCCCTTCACTTCCCCTTTCCCACCCCTTCCCCCTTCCCTCCTCCTTTCCTACCCCCTTCCCCCCCTTCCTACCCCCTTCCTCCCTCTCTCTCTCTCTCTCTCTCTCTCTTTCCTCTACTCCCTTGACCTCTACCCACTTCCTCTCCCCCGTCTCCTCTTTCTCCCTTCCTTCTGCTTGTTAGCTTCATCCACCCCTTTCTCACTCTCTTCTTTTCTCCCTTTTTCTCTTTTTCCATCCCCTACACCCCCGTCTCCTTCCTTTTCTCCTCCTTCTCTCCTTTCCCCTTCCCCCTGCTCTCCATGA
>NC_091587.1:21514580-21527080 GCF_042767895.1 Penaeus vannamei | reverse complement strand
CTATTATTATTATTAGTAGTAGTAGTATTACTATTACTATTACTATTACTACTACCACTACACCATTTCTACCACTACCACTAATACTAATACCGCTGCAACGATGGCGACTGTTACTACTACGGCTACTACGAGTGTTACGAATACGGTTGCTACCACCAACTCTACCACCAGCACATCATTTCTACTACTACTACTACTATCACCGCTGCTACTACTACTACTACTTCTACCACCCCTACTACTACTACCACCGCTACTACTACTACCACCGCTACTACTACTACCACTACTACTACCACTACCACTACTACTACTACTACTACTACTACTACTACCACTACTACTACCACTACTACTACCACTACTACTACTACTACTACTACTACTACTACTACTACTACTACTACTACTACTACTACTGATAATGATAATGATAAGAATACTTGCACAGTTTCCCCTGACACTAACGCAAATGGCTTCTGGGTAATACTACCGGACGAGACATGATAAAGCGTCACCGGGTTTAAATATGGCAACCTGTCAAAAGTATGCTGCATATCCTAACGCCACAGAATGCTGCTGGCACTCGCGGCGACCCCACTCCCAGCGCCGCGTCAAGTGTACGCACGGGGTCTGGTGTCCGTTTTGTATCTTCGTTTGTTTGGCACTGTGGGAGGGTGTGAGGAGTGGGGGGGGAGGGGGAGGGTATCGATTGTGTGTGTGTGTGTGTGTGTTAGTGTTGTGCGGCCCTCTTGTTAGGTCAAATGAGCTGCTCTTCTCCCCTACTGACCTTCATTTTCTCTCTCTTGTTTTCCCGGGTTGTCTCTCTCTCTCTCTTTCTTGGTTCTTTGTTTGCGTGTTTTTTTCTGTTTTCTTTTCTCTTTCGTTATATTCGAGTCCCTACTCTGTCTCTGTATCTATCTCTCTATCTCTATTTATCAATCTATCTATTTTTACTTCTCTTTCCTTCCCTCTCTCTCTCTCTTTCCTTCCCCTCCCCTCTCTCTCTTTCTCTCTTTCCTTCCCCTCCCCTCTCGCTCTTTCTCTTTCTCTTTCTCTCTCTTTCTCCTCCCCTCTCTCTTTCTCCCTCCCACTCTCTTTCTCCTTCCCTCTCTCTTTCAACTCCCCTCTCTCTCTTTCCTCTCCCCTCTCTCTCTCTCTCACTCTTTCACTCTCTCTCTCTCCTCCACTCTCTCTCTCTCCTCCCCTCTCTCTCTTTCTCCTCCCCTCTCTCTCTTTCTCCTCCCCTCTCTCTCTTTCTCCTCCCCTCTCTCTCTTTCTCCTCCCCTCTCTCTCTTTCTCTCCTCCCCTCTCTCTCTTTCTCCTCCCCCTCTCTCCCTCTCTTTCTTTCTCTTTCTCTCTGGCGCTTTTCAGTTGGTAACGCAAGTAGCAATACCATCAACAAAGTGAGACGTTGGCACTGGTTGGCGGGCTGCGTGGCAGGCGAGGGGAGAGGGGGAGAGGGGGGAGCACAGTGTGGATTTCCCTTGCCAGGTCGATATACCGAAGTGTGGTTCAGCTTGCAGCCGCCCCTCGTAGTGTTAGCCTACAGCACTTTCAGTCTCTCTCTCTCTCTCTGTTCTCTTCTCTTCTCTTTTCTCTACTCTACTCTACTCTACTCTCTCCCATCCCCTTTTCTCCCCTCTTTCTCCTTCCTCCTTTTTCGTTTACTTTGTTCTTTTATTTACATTCATTTGTATATTTTTGTATGTGTATGTGTATCTATGCGCATATAATGTATGCATAATAAAAAGTGTGTGCGTATGTTTGTGTTTTTTGTGCCTGTATGCTGAGTGGTGTTCTCTGGGTGCAGGATTTTTACGGTTTACTCTTCCTGTATCCCAAAGGTCCCACAGGCTTATAAAACAGGCTCTCTGACGTTGATAAAACAGAGGTTGCAAAGGAAATGAGAGTACTATTACAGTCCGTTTCTCTCGACAAGAAAAAGAACCGCTCGTTGATGGCGCCAAATGTCGATTTTTTGTTGCAGTCATCAGCTCTATCATTTGGTATATTGATGTCGGTTCAGCTTGAGCATTTTGCTGTGTTTGCGTTCGTGTTTGGCTGAAGACGAAAAATGCGCAGTTTTCTTTTAGTCTGCGCAGTCGCTTGCTTCTGGGAGAGACTGAAAGAAAACGCGAAGCGAATCTACAAGTGGAACGAAAGAAATCCGGTTTTTCGTCATCGAATCTCATTAGTATTGTTCACAGTATTGTAAAATGAAACGCAGTGCGATGAAATATACTTTCCAGTTTCTTCTTCTTTCTTGTTATAGGGTTTAGACTATGTTGTCTATATCCCCTCTTTCCAGTTTGTTCGATATTTATAACCGAGTTACTTTTTCCCAAAGGTAAATGTGAAGAAGAACGGCAGGATATTGCTAGGAAGCAGTGTGTTTATATGTATGGGTATTATAAAATCTGAATTCCAGTAGTAATGTAGTAACAAAGACATTTACATACAGAGGAAGTTAATATTTTCCCTCCTTCCTTAGTTCTGTCTTACCATATAACAGCCACTAAAAAGAAAAAAAAGAAGCCTAACCCTTTTAATTAAAAGATGTTTGAATTATAACTTCAAGGTGCATGTCATAAATTAATCAATTAAAAAAAGATGGAGTATTTTGTGTGTTGAACGTACAGTTTTAACTTTGGTTCAGCTTGTTCTTGACAGTGGTTGAATTGCGTTCTGTTCAATATGTATTTGTGATAGATACCATTTGCTAGGTAAAGAATTTCTTTTCCATTATGATTTTGTAGAGTTAAGTAAGTGTAAGCACCATATTGTAGTCGTGGCACTTTTTGATTTCCTGTAGTCCGTCTGCAGAGCATAATCATATCTGAAGGTTCATTTCACTAAGAATTAAGTCTCTATCTCTTTCTCCTTCTCTTTCTCTCCTCTCCTTCTCTCTTACTCTCCAACTCCCACTCCCCCTCTCCCCCCATTCCTCCTCCAACTACAACTACAACTCCCCTTCCTTTTCCTCTTTTTCCTCCTCCTCCTCCCCTCCCCCCACTCAATTCCTCCCTCCCTCCCTCTCTTACTCACTCCCTCTTCCTCTTCCTCTTCCTCTCCTTCCCTCTTTCTCTTCCTCTCCTTCCCTCTTTCTCTTCCTCTCCTTCCCTCTTTCTCTTCCTCTCCTTCCCTCTTTCTCTTCCTCTCCTTCCCTCTTTCTCTTCCTCTCCTTCCCTCTTTCTCTTCCTCTCCTTCCCTCTTTCTCTTCCTCTCCTTCCCTCTTTCTCTTCCTCTCCTTCCCTCTTTCTCTTCCTCTCCTTCCCTCTTTCTCTTCCTCTCCTTCCCTGTTTCTCTTCCTCTCCTTCCCTCTTTCTCTTCCTCTCCTTCCCTCTTTCTCTTCCTCTCCTTCCCTCTTTCTCTTCCTCTCCCTCCCCCCTTCTCTTCTGCTCTCTCTCCCCTTCTCTTCCTCCCTCTCCCCTTGTCTTCCTCCCTCCCCCCTTCTCTTCCTCCCTCCCCCTTCTCTTCCTCCCTCCCCCCTTCTCTTCCTCCCTCCCCCCTTCTCTTCCTCCCTCCCCCTTCTCTTCCTCCCTCCCCCTTCTCTTCCTCCCTCCCCCCTTCTCTTCCTCCTGCCCCCCCCCCCCTCTCTCTCTCTCTCTCTCTCTCTCTCTCTCTCTCTCTCTCTCTCTCTCTCTCTCTCTCTCTCTCTCTCTCTCTCTCTCTCTCTCTCTCTCTCTCTCTCTCCCTCCCTCCCTCCCTCCCTCTCTCTCTCTCTCTCTCTCTCTCTCTCTCTCCCTCTCTCTCTCTCTCTCTCTCCCTCTCTCTCTCTCTCTCTCTCTCTCTCTCTCTCTCTCTCTCTCTCCCCCTCCCTCCCTCCCTCTCTCCCCCCCTCTCCCTACCTACCTACCTACCTACCTACCTACCTACCTACCTACCTACCTACCTACCTACCTACCTACCTACCTACCTACCTACCTACCTACCTACCTACCTACCTACCTACCTACCTCCCTACCTACCTACCTACCTACCTACCATCCCTCCCTCCTCCCTGTCATACTAACCTCTCCTCCCTCCACTAACCCCCTTTAGGAGATTGGTACAAGAGGGAGAATTAATTTTTGGTTTACCCTTGTCACAAGATGAGAGAAAAGCCCAAGATTTGGTTCAGATGTACCTTTGTTTATGATTATGCCTCGCCTTGGATCCATGTGCCATTGATTTGGATATCGTAACATTGTACGCTAATTGTGTGCATGTTTGTTCCATGTGCCTTTCCTGTGTTTTATTAACGACACGTAATGTTTTCCATTTTTTTCTGACGTGAACAGAAGATGCCGGTAAGGTTTTATAGCAACTGATATATGCCTGCTTTTTCAAATCTGTGAAACACCCATTTCCCTTTTTATGTTGGTTTCTGATTGGACATGTAAATTTATGTACTCTAAATTTTAATGAATTCTACAGTATGTCCCTCTGTGTGTGTGGGTGTGCATGTGTGTGTGGGTGTGCACGTGTGCATGTGTGTGTGTGTGTGGGAGAGAGCATGTGTGCATGTGTGTGTGTGTGTGAGAGAGCATGCGTGTGTGTGTGTATGTCAGCATGCGTGTGTGTGTGTGTGTCAGCATGCGTGTGTGTGTGTGTCAGCGTGCGTGTGTGTGTGTGTCAGCATGGATGCGTGCGTGTTTGTGTGTAAGCATGGGTGCGTGCGTGTGTGTGTGTGTGAGAGCATGTGTGCGTGCGTGTATGTGTGTGTGTGTGCATGTGAGGATGTGTGTGTGTGTGTGTGAGCATGTGTGCGTGTGCGTGTGCGTGTGTGTGTGTGTGTGTGTGTGTGAGAGAGTGTGTGTGTGTGTGAGAGAGTGTGTGTGTGTGTGTGTGTGTGTGTGTGTGTGTGTGTGTGTGTGTGTGTGTGTGTGTGTGCATGCACATGTGCATATTCAAATATGCACTAATGCATTAGTATGTATGTGCACTAAGGGACATATGCACATGAACTATTGCATTTGACTTGTTATGAAGGTGTTTCATGGATCACAACACATTGATGAGGACATGTATGATTTCTTCAGTGATGCCACAGTTTATATCTTTGTTTCTATAATACTTTGAAATGTTTTCCTGCTTATAGTATTTCTTACAGCCCCTCCCCCCCTCTTCCTCCTCCATTGTTTTTTGTGTAATTACAGATGAACAAACTACTCCCTCCCCCATTGGAGCTTCGACATCTGTACCTTTTGTTCTTTTTTTCCGTGCATAAAACTGCTTTGAAAAAAAAGATGCAGTTCCTTCTTTGCTGAATATAATCCCTAAGCTTTAATAACCATACCTTTCCCTTTGTGTCCATGGGTGTCTTCCCTGCATTGTTTACTCCATAGATCTACTACTAAATAATTAGATCTGTATGATAAGGGCATTTAATTATGTCTATCATTTGTACAGGATATGCAAGTATTATACCCTCTTGCTGTTTTTGTATCTTAAAAGAGATGGACTGTGCTAATTATAGACCTACCCCTTCCCTTCCCCCCTGCCCTCCATTTTCTTCCTGATGCAGCTTGATAAAATGCAAAATTCTGATTTTTAAAAATATTACTAATTCTACTCTGGATCTTCTATATTTTGGGTGTTATGATGGAGCTTGCTTTGGTCAAGATGTTTTTTAACTTATCTTGCCAGTGGGTTTTTATAAGCAAGCTTTCCTTTTCTCTTTTTTGATGTATCAATTAAAATTTCTTTCTTTTCTAGAATACTTGTCCCCACAGAATTGTACACGTGAAAGTTACAGAAGTAATTGTAAGATATAGATTTTGAGATTGGGTAAAAGGATGCCAACTAAAAAGTGAGAGAATTTAATCGAGTTAGCCACACTGTTGTGACAAGTATGATATCTGGGCCTTAACTGTGTAGTTTATTTTTTTATTTATTTATTTTTTATTTATTTATTTTTTTTTACAGTTTTTGATTCTAGTCTTTGACTGTTTTTCTCTATTTTCCCTTAAAAGTTGTTGTATTTAAGACATATACAGTCAAACAAATATGAAATCAGAATGATTTTGACATATTTTGCATGTAGAAGCCAATGGAACTCCACTAAAACAGTGAGAACTGGCTGGTATTATCATCACTTTTACTTTTACGGGTACGTGACCAATCTCACTCACACTACAGGAGAGCTGGGAAAGTGGTTAATTTGGCAAGCCAACCTCCACATAAAGTGTCTCGGAAATGGACCTGAAAACTGTGGAGCGGAAAGCCTTTGCAATTTGCATGCATTGTGGAGGTGTTGACATGAGATGGCCTCTTGGTAGTTCTGCCCTTGTCGGAGATACTTCTGGTTGCGCAAAAATAGGATCTCTGCTTGGGAATTGTCTTTTATTTTCTTTTTCTTTGTTTTTCTTTTTTTGTGCTTTATGGGTTATTTTGTTTGGTATTGGCAGACATTTAATTGCCTGTTGTTCAGGTTTTCATTGATACGATTATTATTATTAAGATGATAAATATGATTAAATTTGATTATTTTTTCAAATGCATTTTATAAGGCATTCAAAAATCAGAATGAAGCTCTAAAAGGCATTGTTCTCTGTGCCATATCAGTTTGATAAAGTTTTGTCTTTAACCCAATGCCGCTGGGGATGGCATGTATGTCCATGCCATGCCCACTGTGAGAAGAGTTTACTGATCATGTTTGTGCGGCTCTACAAGTACTTAGTCACCAAGAACTCAATTATTAGTCCTAACTATATCACATGTTAACCATTTTCTCTGGATTTTTGAAATATACTTTTCTATTTCACATTGCTTTTATTATTGTTAGTGATATTAGAATAATGATAATGTCATTGATAATGATAACAGCAGAGATACCAATGATGTTACTAAAAGATAAAAGATAAAAAGAATAAAAAGAAATTGAAACTCATTGAAAGGCAAAATCAGACAGTCATTGGGGTCTACTTGGCCCAATTGACTCTTCGGTGGTAACCATCTGGGTAATCACATTTCACAGAACAAAACTACAGGGAACGTTATGTGTTCCCAGCAGCATGGGGTTAAAGGATGCCTATTGTTTATATTTACATGGCTGTGATGTATTTGCATTATAGTCATATTTATACTATTACTTATTAAAAAGTAATTAAATTGTTTAGAGGTTTCATGTAAAATGGGGAAATCTAAAGCGTCATCATAATTTAATTCAAATATATAATGGTCCTTTTTTATTGTTTTTAACGTTAATGCCTGTTATTTTATTTATTTATTTTTTTTTTTTGTTTCACCTTCTCCCATTATTTTTTAAATGTTTTTTAAGCACTATAATACTTTTCTTTCTTCAATAAAACCCAAGTACAGTATAACCTGAGCAGAGGCAGGATCGTCAGGAGACAACCGCAAGAATGCCTAAGATGGTTAAGTGCCCATGTTGCATTGATACCCACAAAGGACACCTTCCCCTAGGATAGAATCCCTTTTGGCTCCCATTTGTCTTGTTTTTCCCCACTTACCCATAATAGCATCATGACCTAGATGAGATCTGATATGCTCCATTTAGTCCGCTATTTACCTTAATGATGAATTGATATAATGTATATGTATTTATATATACAGTACATATTTTTTGTTTACATATGTATATATGTACTGGTCTTTTTTATAGCCTCTATACTTATACACATAAGAATTTTATAGTGAGATTGCCAGTGCATTGGAGTTCGACTGTACTTAGCTGCCAGATATGATACATAGGATACCACTTAGGGATACTACTACCTGCAGGCTTCATAGCTGAGTTCTATTCCAAGTCTCAAAGACGCAGTGTTGTCTTTCATAATATCATGCCATGCCTTCAGACTTTAGAACAGCATACTAAACAGGTATTAAAGATTATACTGTGATGTTTTTGTCCATTTTGGATTGCAAACAAGTTGAATGCAGTCTCAGATGGCATGCATGTAGTGAAATGCTGCATTTGGGACAGGATGAAGTATGCTATTGAACTTGCAGTTTAGACGCAAGAACAAGGTTTTTAATCTATTAAACTGCTTCTTGCATTATTTCTAGTTATTTTAGAAGCTATTGTATGAAGAGCAGGTATAGAATTACCATAATTTTGTGTGGTTATGTATATATACATATGTATATGTATATGCATTTGTCTTGATACATACATGTATGTGCTTATGTATATACCAGTATGTATATATATATTTACACATTTATTTACATGTTTATACATATTAATATACATGAATACATGCACATTCCAATTGAAGCTCAATATTTGTCAGCATATAAAATTTTATTTATTAGGTTTATTCTCATGTGTTTTTTATCTTGCACAAAAGCACAGCACCAACACTGTAACTGAAAATGTTATTTTTTATGTATAATTACTGAAAAGATGATTTGTGTAAAAACTAATGATGGTATTTCAATGATTTTAATACAGTGGTCTTGCCATATTAATTTAAAACATGATTAACTTCATTCATTCTTTCTTCCCCTGCCCTTCCCTCTCCCTTCCAACTATCCCTTCCTCTCATCACAGGAACAAGACAACATGCCTACGGTGAGTTCAGCCACCCGGGCAACCAGCTACAGATGATTCCAGTCGCATTGTGGGCATTTCTTTCCCTTCTTTCTCTCATGCCTGCTTTTGTGCTAGAAACCAAGGAAAACTCCTGGGCAGTTAGGAAATTGTGTGATTTGCTTTTTCATCATTTATATCTTCCTCACCTTTTTTTCTATATATGTATTATTTCACATCATATCTACATCATATTGCATATCACTTCACAGATATGCCAGTGCATATGATTAGTGCACTTAAGAATGACAAGACCCAACCCAGGGATTTTATTTGGCATCTGGTATATTCCAAATGTATTATCACTTGTCGCATGTACCCATAGAGTTAAGGATCCCTCATTGAGACAGACAGTGAGAATGCCGAGGATGGGCCACTGCGTGCCATTTTCCACCCATATTTCCTAGCCCCCGAGCTAGATATCTGGCTATGATAGGTAGAGCAACTTATAGCCTGCAAGACCTTTTAGGATTATTGTATAGGATGTCGTCAAGATGATCCTTTTTTTTATATATTGTATATGCATAGCTACAAGAGAGACTGTAGCATATCCTGTTGGTTAATCACACAATATATATATTTTTAATTTCCTTGGATGTCACAGCTGCTATATTTTAAGACCATGATTATCATTTTTATATTGTGTGCTTGGTTTTCTTACCCCCATTTTTTGCCTATGCTTACTTAATGCTAGCTATGATCAGCAATATTGTTGGTTATTATTTCGTCAGTGATTTACATTTTTTTATTCCATATATATTCTCATACAAATAGTTTAAGAAGGTACTTCTCTGACAAATGCGCATGGATGCATGAACATACAGACTGAATCATGCAGTGAGAACCCAGTTGACCTGATTAGGATTATACAGGTTTTAACATCCTTGTATCATCACACTCCATTTTATTTCAATACTTCACCAGTTTTACTACATCTGCATAATAAAAAGTATTTTTTACTTTTGCCTTAATGTTAGATCTGGGAATACAAATAGTTCAGTTACTTTTTAAATAATAGTAATAAAAGAGAATATAGATTGGTGTATGTATATACATTTATTTATATATATATTTGATATAATACATATATTTTATTTCTTTTCTGTAAGCACTGTTTTTTCTATAATTTTGAATCCAGAATCAAAGAATTTTATAGGTATTTTCATAGTTTAGTATGAGATTTATATTTTTCTAGTATATATTTGATAATTTATTATTAGGAACAAGGCAGTTCATTCCTTTTTTCATTACTTTTAGAGTTTTGTTTAAATTATGATGATTTTTCTCCTCAGTTTTTGCACATGTATGTTTTTTTTTTTTACCATTTATTAAACCATTGGTGCTGGGTAATTGCACAATCCACTGTATTTTTATTCTGTAAATTTTGTTTGTACATAGATGGTGCTAAGTGCTGAGTCACCAAGGTGTCATTTAGTAGATGTACCTGACTTCACCTGATATGCGCATTCCTGGGATTTTAGGGTAACAATTTTATTTTTTTATACTGCTCTCAGTATCATTACTGTTATTGTTATTATTATTGACAGTGGGATTATTGTAATGTTGTTATTTATATTAATAGCAATAAGAAATTTGAAAGAGATCTGAAAAAAGAGTAAGCAGGTGAGATCAGGTGAACTAAGAAATAACTTTTTGACTAAGCCCCATTAGAGTAATCTATGTATCAGCAAAATGATAAACTAAAATCACAGTGGACTTAGCATTTATGAGATGCTTCCCTAGTGTCAGTGGGGTAAGTCTATAAGTGAGAGGTGCATGATACCAGAGATAACCTTAGCATGCATTCTCTCCATACATCAGATAATGATTTAATGCACATTAATTGTTTCATATATATCCGCTTTCTTTTTTCAGTATTCATCTTAAGAATTTTCATAATTTATTATTCTCAGCACCGTTTTTATCATTTGCATGATTACAAATTTATATGACCATTGACTCATAATAATATTTTCTTATGAAAGGAGCAGTCTTTTTTCAATGATTACTGTGTATGGTAAATTGAAATTCTTCAAAATCTTATAAGTTTGACCTTTCCTTTATCATGTGAACATTACACACCCTTTTTTAACATTTAAGTTCACATTTGGACATTTCATAAGTAACTTTCACTGTTAGGATACAGAGCTCACACTGTTCTGTTATGGAGGGCATCCACAGGATTTTTTTTACCAAGAAATTAGCATAAAAAGGTTTTTATTAAACAAATTGTCTATAGCAAAAGGCTTGTATTTATAAGAAAAAACTAGCACTAGAGAAAAAGCTTGAAACAGGTGACCAGAAGGCAAGAAGAAAACTATTAAAACCGGCAGATTTTTCACTCCATGAATGGGATCTTTCAACATTTCCCCAACTTTTCAGGAGACAATGGGTGATGGCGCTGGTGAACCCAGGACAGAGCTGCAGGAGTTGCAGTTTAAGTCCAACCAGTGCACAGATGAAACCCTCGAGTCAACTAGGCGTATGCTGTCACTATGCGAGGAGGTACGTTTTTTTCTTTCCCGTTTAAGCAGTTTTTTGTTCTACTTGGTGCTGAAGATAGAGTAGTGGCAGTTTTTGTTTTATAGTGTGGAGATTAATAACAGTTAGATTAATCCTTGAGTGAAGTAATGAGTGCATCTCTTGTGTATAAAGATATTTCTGTGTCATAACATGTCTCTTCTTCTCAGGAGTTAGAAAATAGGGATATTGCTTTTTTTTTTTTTTAATATTGCCTCAGTTGTCCTGTGTATGCTAGTTATTGACCAACAAGAAAGTTACAATCCACAACAGATTTTTATTTAGCTAGTGTTGTTGGTAGGGCTAATTTATTATATATTTGAATGAATTTTGTCCATTCACCAATACCAGTTGTACATTCATATTGAAAAGTTGTCTGAGTATTGGGAATGCTTCCTTACATGCTAACAGTCGAAGGAAGCTGGTATCCGAACCCTCGTTGCTCTGGACGATCAGGGCGGTAAGTATACACAGAGACAAATGCGAAAGTTTATTCAGTCTTCCAAGTATGTTTTTTCAATACATCTAGCAGTAATTTTGAGCCAAGGGCATCATCCATGATGAAAACTTAGAGAAGACTTCTTGTGTTATATTTGTATATGTTTCGAGGCTCAGGTTACTGGTAAGATTTTGTAGTAAGCATGGTTCCAGCATGCTAGTACATTGTCACACACACTTTTGTATGGTATTGTATTCATGTTGTATTTTCTAGTTAGAACTGTTGTTTTGGTTGTATTTTTAATACTTTAGGAATTTGAGATTGAGCTTTATGATTTCATTCTAGATATTTGAGCATGGATTGTGTTTAGACATTGTTTTATTATGATTTGATATTTATTATGTACTATAGTGCCAGAATAACTCTTCTAAAGAGTTGGAAATTGTCAAATGTATATATGTATTTTGAGAATATGGCTTTAGTTCTTAAAAAAAAAAATTGTTTGGATTATTAAATAGCATTCTCCATTTTTTCCATTTACATCAATCTTTTATTTTCATATCTATCTTCTTTATTCTTTATTTTATATTATCATCGGTGTTGGTTATTTTACTCTTATTTTCTTTTTCTTTTATCATTCATTACCATAATTATTTCCATATATATGTCATCATACAGTGGATAGACTGCATCTTAAGCATTAACATTTTACCTTTTCTTGTTTGTCATTTCTTTTTTATAGAGTCAAGATGCCGGTGCAAAAACATTAATAATGTTAGACGCACAAGGGGGTAAGGGTTCTCTCCTGTTTTTGTTTGTGACACCTAACAGGTGCGCTCCCCTCATTAGGCGAGCCCTGTGCCTGCTTCTGAGCACCTAACACTCACAGTTCTAACTCTATAACCTTGCGATGGCAACACTATTTTAGAGTGTCCGAAGCTGGGTTGTGTTGGCCCAAGGGTTTGCTCGCCTTATTTATGGATTTATTTTGTTGATTTT
>NC_091587.1:21492080-21504580 GCF_042767895.1 Penaeus vannamei | reverse complement strand
TTACGGAAGCGAATGAGAAAGCAAGCAAACTCATGAGGAGCTAATTCCGCAAACCCTCGTTTTCTCATGATATTTACAAAAAAGCAAAAAAAAACAAAAAAAAGAGGCAATGGTTTGGGTCTAATTTTTTTTTCTGATTTGAGATTTTACTGCAAGTTAGTAATTTTGTGTAGGCTAGCTGTATATGTGGCAAAAAGAAAATTAAACAAGGAAAGTAAATTCATATTTTTTGTTTAAATTATTTTAAGCCATTACAGTTGCTCTCATAAAAGCTCATTTCTTCATGAAAGAGTATAGTAGTAGTAAGACTATACAATGCTGTACGTCGCTCTATTTTTGATGGTTCACATTCTCGTAATTTAAAAAAACGCACACCTTAATGTGTATCACTTGCTGCATTTTGTAGACACCTTATAGAAAATTTACGTATATAGAGAAGTAGTTAGAACCAAAAGTAATATTTACCTTTAATTTATTTGTTATTTTTTAAGATATACCACCGCTAAATTTTGTGTTTGGTGGAAGCAACTGGTAACTAAAATAGAATCACTTGGAATGAAGATTTTTGGGGCTGAATTTACAGAAAATGAAGAAAATAGAAGTAGGATTTACATCACTTCAACTCAATTTTTTTATTTTTTTCCCCCCTGAAGAACCAATTTTTGGGTGTAATGTTTTTCTTGTTCTCAACAAAGCCTCTTGAAGGCTTGTTACCTTTATTACACGTGATTATATAATACGCAGCCTTGCCTACTGAGCATACGTTACTGTGAGTCATGTTGACTTTCTACTGCACTCATGAGGCACATTGGTCTTCACAAACTCCACCCGTTCTTGTCAAAACTCATTGTTTTCCTCCTTCCCTTTCATTCTGTTATTTTTGTTCTCTGTGTCTTTGTTTTTGTTCATATGCACACGTCTTTCTTTAATATGCCATTGCTCTTTCAACATAAAAAGTTAAATGTAAAGTTTTTCTTGTTCACTGATGTATTTTTATCTTCATGAGATCAAGTCTTTGAATATTATGTACATAGCATTTTTATGGATAGAAGTCTATGAAAGCCATTGTTTTTTTTGTTTTTTTTTTAATGACTAATATAATTGTGAAATAAACTACAGAACAGAATCTAAATTCAGCTCCTAAGGAAAAGTGCACATCAGTAATACCTTCAAAAGTAAAAATCTTCAGTAGACATTTGTTTCAATGAAGTATGGTTGATCCTTTATTAATTGCTAGCTACAATAGCACAGGAAGCTACAACTTAATAAAATTTAACTTGCTGTATGAAGAATAAATTTTGCTGGGAACTCTTAAGAATGTGGAGAATAAGCAATAAAGATGTTGCAAAGAAGCTAGAAGAGACCAACAAAATTTGCATCTCTTTTTTCCTATAAATCAAAGATTTTTTTTCAGCAAATATTACAGGGATATGACATTTTCTGTTCATTAATATAGTGGTGTTAATCATCTTCCTATTACTTTCCCTGTACATTACTGTCTCAAAAGGCTTTCTGTTATGATAGCAAAGGTCTTGTTCATCAAACATTTGCTTTTGCTTTAATTATCATATATTTTTCTGAAATATACTGTGTTGCTCCTGGTGAAATTAGCATTTAGCTATTTTGAAATGTTAGGCAGGCAAGTATGTATGAGGATTTAATAAAGGGTAAACTACTTTAGTGTCACTGCTGTAAGAAGGCTTTATGCAGGTTTACAATATTTGTTTAAAGGATCACTATTGCTAGACTTATTGTTGCTACAATGTAGAATTAGCACATGGCAAAATGGTTGACAAAAGAAAACAAAGTGTGTAATGAATAGAACCATATATTGAGTTATATAACTGCAATTATTTAAAGTATTACTGTTTTTTTTAAGTTTGTGACAAATGCAGATATATAAATATATATATAATATATAATATATTTTGAGTGATGACTCGCAAATACTACTCTCTTATAAAACGCTGAACCTTTTGGCATGCAATGTCTGTACCATCATGCTTAAACATCCCTTTCCATTTCAGGCGGATTCAAACACGGTGAGAGTGAACATGGCCAACGAGAGGGCTGGCTCTCTGCTGAAGAACGCATAAACAGAGAGAAAACAGCTAAACCTTTCCCTCAAGCGCAGTCATCCCGGGCCAGGCTGACATCTTTTGGATGATGTGCTTAAGACTTTTAAGGAAGAAGAAAAAAAAGCATGTATAACCTATTATCCAACGTTTTGGAAGTCCTAAAAGATCCCATATCCAATCAGATGTTGTGTTCAGTACTTGTTAAACCAGTGCCGGTCTTGCTACTTGTGATGCAATTTCAGTAACTCGATAATGGCATGCAGAAAAACTGGTTGATTTTATTTAGAAAACCAGACTATATATATACCTATATATATCCAGCCTTCCAAATGATTACAAAAAACAATAATTAGTAAGACGCATGTACAATTTGTTATACATATATATACATATATAAAGGTAATAATGTTTCCCCAGCTGTGAAAAAATAGGGACGATCCCTCAGAAAATCCCTCTTGGTAAGTCTGGCCCCTTGCCGAAGGGAACTCTACTGTTATACTTTTCCCTTGTGTAGAGATCTGGGACTTGTTTTGTTATTGTTAAATGTCATTTGTTAATTTTGTAGGTATAGTAAAAAAAAACATCATCAAAGACATTTTAAAGAAAAATTGTCGTTTCTTTTATTCTTTTTAAAAAATATCATTTTATGACCTTCCTGTTGACCAAAATCATTCATCATCTTTTGATTGTATAGTCTGTCTCCTATATTTTTTTCTTTATTTCTTTTAGCACATAACTACTGATCATTTATTTATAATTTTTAAACCTTCATTTCATAATGCGTAATCAACTATCCAGATATGAGCATTTACTGTATCTGATATTCATCTATGTACCTTTGTTGTTACAAGCAAATTTCAGCTTTACTGTTGGTCCTAGTGTAGGAACCCACAGCATGTTTTCTTAAAGCGAAATGTTCCTTGTGACAACACAGTTTAAGACCAGTCTAGTAGCCTCTTATCAAGGAGAGATAAGCAACTGTGAGTCTTCATCACCTTTTTAATGTAACTTTTCCATGGACATAGAAACCAGTTATGTTAGAGGTGGGATCAAGGCTCATTTTAGCTGTTCACATCTCAAATTCATCAGACCTACTGTAGTAGTTGCTGTTTGGCCCAATATAGTTGAAAATAACCACAAACTTCTGTGTCTTCGCCTTAGAGTCATATCCGTGGCTTGCTTTGTTCCCCTTTTACTCTTGTGAAATGGGGGATCCCCAATTCCAGCTACACAATCTCCTCCTTTAGATTATTTTCCTTTAGTTTAAAGTTCTTAGACCATTGCTTAATTGTTCACAGTTGGTTAGTTCTCAATTGTGCCTACTTCTTAATTAGATTTCTTGTTTAATTCACCGAGTTCTCTTGGGGAAATTCTGGTAGCTGGAAAAGAAAGCTCTCCCTAATGTGCATATTGGTAAGAAGGAATAGATGTATGAAGCAAGCCCTCTTTTTAAATTTAAAAACAAATTTTGCTATGTGGTAGCTTGAAGATGCAGGCAGTTGAGACAGGACAGTGATGAACCATGTAGAAATTGAGAGTTGATTCTGAAGACAAAAACCTTTTTCAATTAGACTGTTACTATTGCTCTCTCAAGCAGCATATTTTGTTGTATACTATAATAATAATAATAATAAAGGAAATTTATTACCTAACTGTGTAACTAATTACTTGGTCATCAATAATCTTGCAAGATTCAAATTAAATTGCAGAATCACTTCACTGCTTGACTCAACTCTATATTATCAAGACAAAGTTTATGTGACAATTAGACTATCTTGGAAGATCACACTGAATAGTGTTACATCATTTCCTGAAACATTTTTGTCTCAGTTTTGACTGATAGATGAAACCAGATTCTTATTTCAGTAGGACATCAAAGTTGTCTTGCCATAAGTTTGAAAGATCTTCTGGTACTTGTAGTATTAAACAAAATGCTTTTCAATTACATTCTAAGAAAAAAAGGAGTGAAGTTTTCAAGAATAAATAAGGCATAACATTTTTCAAAATATTTACTGAGATATTGGAGGAGTACAATAAATTAGTTGGGCCATGTGGTGGGCTTAAGAGAAATGGTATAGGAGGTTGCACATTATGTGTCTTTTGTTACAAACCAATTTTTAAAATTTGTGTATCATTACTCTTAACGTATCAGTATTAAGGCTACTGAATGCAGATAAACTCATGGATTTTCAAATACTTTATGTCTGGATTGAGATTGGTATAGATTTTGTACAAGCAGGTGTTTCCTTTAAAGTGACACGTGGTTGTAAGCTGTGATACTCTACCTGGGTTTGAACATGCAAGTAAACAAATTCACATGTTAGGCCATATCAAAACTAATGAAAGGGTAAGATTTTTTGTAGACAATTTTTGTAGATCTCTTTGCATGTAATTTTTGGTAGGCACTGAACTCTTTGGTTCCATCTTTATTTTTTTCATTGTATACATCTTTTTTCCTGAAATTTAGACAGTCCACAGCTAATTTGAATATCATGGTGATAAGTCACGTTGCAGTTGTGTGCAAGCTAATGAGAAATGCTCCACTTAAGTGCATGCCGTGGTATATATATATAAAAAAAGTTAAAACCATAATTGGTTGCAGTGCTAGGTTGTTGTTGTTGCAACTTTCTCTAACTTACTCACATGCCACCTATATTGATTTAACTCCCACTAGTTAATAATGAATGCGACTGAGGTAGCGTTTGGATTAGCAGGTGGCATTTGAGATTGCAGGTACAAAGTAGGAAATTCAGGAATGTAAACCGTGGAAATTACTTTGTACAGTGCAGTTTAGTATGACAAGGTATTTACTAGGGTTTACATATTCAGTGTCATCTTACTTTGCCTGTAAAGTTGAGTGATACCTAACTCAATGGAAGTTTTGTAGGCTTGAATTCTGTACACTTGTAAATAAAGATTTGCAAATGTAGAGCAAGCTTACATTACTTTTGACTGGAGATGCCTTTTCAAGTGAGTATAAAATCCTCCTATGGTGTAGCATAGGAGCAAACTATCCACAGCACAATATGGTGGCATATCTAGTATTTAGCCATAGATCTTCATGTCCTTTTCTATTGTGATTTGTGTCCTAGTGGTTTGTAATAAGCAGAGAAGGCCCACCCATTTTTTTCTTGTGTATCTTCTCTGTGTTGGTTTATCCCAAAATGAGTGGATGGGAACTCTTATAATGGATCGTGGAGCACCCTAGTTTTCTTTTTATACATTGAATAATTAAGAAGTGTGTAGGCTTGGAAGCAGTGCATTGAGATGGTTGGTTGTAGCTGCAGTCTAGAGGAGTCCTTAATTTTCATTTCTGTTTAGTCTGTCAAGTTCACTTATGACCTTGGTTAAGTCTTGATTTTCATTTGTCTATGCAGTAAATAAAGTAGTGGAGGAGAGAGTACATTGTTACCACAAAAGCCCAACCAAACCATCATTGGTTGTTATGCATAATACAAATAAAGTGAAGGTAGAAGAAGAAGAAGAAAAAAAGGTCCCCCACATGTTCCAGACAACCATGCACTGCCTCCATATACATCACACTGCATGTTGATGGGCTGCTCCTTCCCAGATACCACTTGACTTTTTTCTCTCCATGCTCCCCTCTGGAATCATTATTTATCATCTCATCGGCTGTTTCTCTCTCCAGTGTTCTTTTTTTTATCAGATGGTCTTTCTTTTTCTCCATTGTTAAACTATAATTGAACAAGTGAGGAACTTATAAATGTTAAGATTTCTACTTTCAGTCATTCCAAAAAATGTTGACCATGGATGTTTACTAGAAATGTAAGCTATGTTTTGAAATGATGTGCTCATTGATTTATACTTTTAGGATTAAAATATTACATAGGGGTTTGAATCACAAAAAATAGTTGGTTTTGATACTGGGCTGGAAGAATCTGATAGTATGTTGTAAATTCAGCTATGCATATATTCAAAAGTATTTGTGCTCTCCAAACTATTAATTGGTCTTTAACAGTGTGTACTTTGAGGAGTAAAAGTAGGTAGAGGGAAAAGAAGTCTAAATTGTGAGTACTTTTTTCCTGGTTTTCTCATAGGGGAGCATCCGTTATAGTACATACGTATCATTTAATAAAGATGTAAACAAATCTTGTTGTATGATTTACTATGCCCTGAAATGAATAATAGAGCTAGAATGATTTCAGTATTATGCAGATTACACAGTCCTATTCTCTGTGTCTGCATACCCCAATCCCTTGTTATCTTATGAGACAGAGACTGAGGCCCAACATAGGGGATCACCCCTAGCTTGGACCTCCATTCTTCCCTCCATTAATTTTGCATGGTCTTTTCTTCTCCCTCCTTCCTTTTCCTTTTCTTCATCCCCTACTATCCATATCCTAAAGTGTTAAAATCATGCTGAAAGGATGAAAGTCTGTCCTGAATGGCCTTCATACTCCATTTGCTCTTCCCTCTTCACCCTTTTCACTACAATACTAACTTGAAGCCCTCTACAACTATTTTGTCCTAATTGTTAACAAATTTTTACCCATTTTTTTTTTATCTTAGTGCTATATAACCATTGCTTTGCCCCCAAGCCTCACCATATTGCTATACTTTGAATATGCAGTGTATGACCTAAGATATTGATGGGGCAGCTTATTTTCAATAAATAAATAAATACTATCACATGGTGTAGAGTTATGTAAATGTGGTATGCACTAGATGATAAAGTACTAGAGTACCACTACCACAGTCTTCAAGAGATTGTCACACATTGCAGTAACACAAGGTTTAGAATAGCAATGCGCAAAGGCACAATCTGCTAGGGAAGCAAATAAATGGGTCCAGCAATGCCCTCCAGTGATAACTGTCCAACAATTGCATTATTAATTACAGAACAAGAAAGCATATGTTATTCATACTTTGATTCTTAATTCACTTTCATATTATATCAGGCACTACCTAAGAGAGATGGAGCTACTGCAACTGTTAGAAATAATAGAGATATGCAGACACATAGAGATGGAGATACAATATAGAGGTTGTTAGATATATAGCCATATTGTCTCGAGAGAGTGAGTGAGTGAGTTTTTCGTGTATGCATGTGAAGTTTGTATGTATATGTGTACATGTGTATGTGGGTATGTATCCAGTATGACATCTAGGGAGTGATCACAACACCTCTGCAAATGCTTCATAAACTATTTATGTGGTTTTAAACTGAAGCTGGGGAAAGGATATAACTTTTGTGCAAGTATATAGTGATAACCATTCTGATGAGTAACATTACTCACATATTTAATTCAAATGCCCTGTCCACATGATTGGACACTTGCTTCATGCCCACTGTTTAGGCAGAATTGATGAGAAAACCAAGGGAGAAGGGAGTACCTGTACCCGTAGTCGACCAAAATCGTCAGATAAGGCTGTCTGCCAGGTAGTTTGGGAGGGTGGACTACTATGGGACTCAGAATGAATTAAATTACCTTACTTTCAAGATCTTAACACCTGGCATACATGGGGTCACAAGTCATTGCTTGGTGCAGGTTCTGTTACTGATGTGCACACAGGACTGGTTGTAGATTAACAGACATTCTTTTGAAAAGTATGTAAAAAATAAAAAGAACGACAAAGAAAAAAATCTGACTAATGATACACATCTTATGTCTGCCCTCTGTGATAGTTCTGCCATCAGTGCCATCATTAGCATGAACTATAATGCATGCCCATATGGTGCAAATCACAGGATCAACAAGATGAGAGGCAATTAAAAGGCAAGCAATGTGATTTTCCATAGCCTATCTGCCACATAAATTTAGTCATTAACACAGCACATCCAGGGCTTTGCCATTGCAACATCTTTGGTGAGTTACAACAATGCTACATACAGGCATGGGTATGGCTGTCAGCAAGATCAAGAAGGCCTTTCTCAAGCAGCACAATAGATAAATGTTAAAAAATATGAAACAGATGCCTTCAAAATGACCTTGGGTATGCAGCAGGTGGTTTCTAGAGTCAACATACATTACTTAAACAGTAAATTAAAGTAGTACATATCACAGACAGCTTCCATACTTTCAGATGGACTTTTCACAACTGTTATACACCAAAACTTGATAACTATTACTTTTTTATATTGAAGCTTTATTTTTTTCTATCAAAGGTAGATGGCTGATTTTTTGTCAGAGTACTGCTTGTTGCTTTTCAATGAAAAAAAAAGATTATATGAAGCAATCCTGAGAAGTCAAAAATTTATGATAATATACACATCCGGTCAGAAGATAGTGATTTTGAAATTTATATTCAAATCAATTGAAGTATTTATTTCATGTTTCATCTGCATTTACATATTCAAAATATCTCCCTTTCTCATATTTCTCAGTCCTAAGCCATATACTGGAGTCTCTGGGGCATACAATCAAGGAGTTGACCCCATGCATCATCAGTCCTTTGCATGCCACTGTCAGTCAGCTTAGCTCACAGTCACTGAGCACACATCCGTTTTAGCACATAGCAAAGCATCATAATTCTATATTAATTATGCATTTAATGAACTAATAGACAGAGATGCTTTTCTGAATTCTTGCAGTGTGACTTCCAATGCGACTATTGTGGCACAGCAGTTGAACTCTTCAAATGCACTTGACACTTAATATTAGCAGTTTTCATATAATTATTTGTCATTTTGAATTCATTTGGTCGATTTGCCATGGCAACTCACACACCCTTAAATTCTGAATATACAGTACATAAAAAATGGTGTATCTAAACCTGTAACAAATTACAAACACGTCTTCTGAGGTCATGTTAACATAATATATAATCTTGCTTTGAAACATGGTCAAAACACTGCTATGGACATATCTTGTTTAGACCTTTGACCCAGTAAATATATTTCAAGACACTGCTTTGGACATTTCCTGGACAGTAGCATCTTTGGGAACGGGTACTTATTGTTTACCAATATGTTTGCAGCCTAATTAGATGCATATTTTCCTGACATGTTATCAACAATGTTTAAGGCAATGATTTAGGCACTCTGTTTACAAGGCCTACATCAACAGTATTGAAAATTGATAAATCTATAATATTCTTTAAATGCAAACTTCCCATATATATTTAACAGATAAATATGTATATTTTAAACAGTAACAAAATAACTGTACTATTATTACTAATTACAGCTACTACTACAGCTACAACTACTGCTGTTGCTACAATAATACCTCCATCACTATTACTATTAAATAAAGATACATAACTGTTTCTAAACTTAAAATCAATCCCTGATACATTCATTCACAACGGATGACAGTATGAGATTCTATTTGAGTGAAGTACTTATGTCACCTTTAGAGGTCATTCAATATGGAATTACAATGCCACAATCTACAACTGTTACATTTTTAATATTCCTATACTTTGCTGCTGCTTTAGCTACTTCCAGCCCTTTTTCCACCTTTCCAAACACACGTGGATCAATGTATGGAAACAGGGACTTTTTTGTAGTGACGGTGAACTGTGAAGCACGAGAATAATCAGAAACCCAGCCACCTACAGCTCCTACAGAGCAATGTTTGTTATAATCTCCACTTCCACTCAGGCCTGGTATAACAGCAGCTCCTCCATTGCCATCATTGTATTCATAATCCCCTCCTACAATGCGTTCCCCTGGCAAACCTTTACACACAACCCCAAAGAAGTGGGTGTTGGTATATGAAGGGCCATGTTCACCTGTACAGAGTAGCACAAAGTTTTTTGCCATCGGAGTATCTCTAATAATTCTAATGTAGACACGACCGGGGGATGAACCTGGCCAAGCTAGATCCAAGAATACCAGACTGGAGAGCGTTTCAGTAGATGCTACGACATCATAAAACTGGAAAATAATAAATCTTAATGAAGCAAAAAATCTCTCATTTTATCCTGCCATCATAACCAATCCTAATATCAATAATCATAAGATATATCTATCCTTTATGGTAAAAACAACTCAATATCACACAATGAGACAGTATGTCACTCACAAAAATGGTATAATACTACTCAATGATATATAATATACCTCACATGATTTTTAAGATATTACTTACTGGAAGTGTATGGAGATGCTGAGTTGTCTTGGGACACTCATTCTGAAGGTGGTGGAGACAAATGGCTCCGTCATGTACAGTTATCCTACCATGACGACTCTTGCCTTGCTTGGTCAGGACAGCTGCTAGCTTTCCAGCCTCAACCAACATTCGAGCAGGCATAGACAGTCCTCGTAAGCTTTCTATCTGGAAAAGTGGTGAACATGATAAGAAATAATTCTTAAATCATATCATATGAAAGTATTATGCAGTATGTGGGGAGAAATCATAGAATCAGTCATATGCCCCTTCATAATGATATGAAAGTATTATGCAGGTTATGGTGAGAAATAATTATAGAATCAGTAAGTCATATACGCCTTTTCATAACAATGTGAATATATGTTATATCTACAAAAAAAATACTTGCATTAATGACTTCAAAAAAGTATTCTACTGCAGCTATCAAATCACATGAATACTTACTGTGTAAATACATACTGTCTTCAGATTTGAAAACACAGAAAACCTAGTTTTAATCTTGTCTAAATAGAGAATAGTATAAGCCTTCAAACACATACATACTGAACAAATTGCTTGAAAGATACCACTTTCGGAGTTGAGACTAGGTGGAGTCATGGCAACTTGCAGCATATTCCCAGTATAAAGGTTTATACTGGAAACATATGCTGGGGCCAAATCAGCACTGTATAACAAGAAATATTCTTTATTGTGCCTTTTTCCTCACTTTGGACCATACCTGTGATAACATGTGGTTTAGGGCCCATTGTAGATAATTTGGTAAGGTATTGGTTTACAGCTGGTTTGCATCAGTTTTATGGAAGCACCTAAGTTGTCAAATGCTGATGGAAACAAAAAAACAACAACTAGCAACTGCTACTTAAACTCTCGAATACAAGTAAGCTGCTGATGTTTCAATTACCATTGACTAAAATTACTTTCCCATTGTATTAAATATGTTTACTTTCTCATTATTAATTATTTTTTAAATAACTTTTAAATTTCTCAGTTTCATAATAACAAAGCCAGTTCACATCCCATTAAAAAAATAAATAACCATTATTACAGAATTATGAAAAAATGAAGTTCAACCTGGTTACTTACTGTTACAGTTTCTGCTGGTATGCCTATGATGTTATTGACCTTCTCAAGGACAGTTGCATGAAGTGTTCCACTGACTACTCTATTGGAAGCAGCAACACCTGCATCCTGCACACCAGCATCCACTTCTTGGTTCATTACCTCTATGGTCTTTTTGGTAGCATATCGCAACTGCCATAAAAGTAACTTCATCAAGAACAGCATAAAATAAAATCTTTGTGTTACCAGAATTAATAAACAAAAATTACAGTGGACATTGCATGATAATTTGCTATCAGTTAATTATGCTTACACTGCAATAATAATACAACAGATCTTATGAAAGAAAAACAAGTAATACACAAACATCCATGTGTAAAAATATAGATCTCACCTTAGCTGACTGCTGGATGGCATTCACATCTGGGAGTGTATCATTGCATTGTTTGATCCACATTAATGTGACAGCATGGCACTGTTCAGCACTGCTGATAGCCCTGTCTGTATCCATCTTGTCACTGGTATGAAGACTTTCAGCTGCTTCCTGTAATAAGTGGTACTGTTGTTCACCTTGTCCTTGAAGATAAGTCAATCTGCTCTTTTCCTTTTTCAGGAGTTCCTGTGCATTCATGTGCCTCTGGATCATGTCTGTGAGATTCTTAACTTGCTCCTCATGTTCTGTTATCAAGTTATCCAAGGTTGTGTTGTAAGTACGGAGCTGAGTCTGCATCTGAGTGCAATCTGAAGTAGCACTACTGACTGCCAACTGTATTAGTCTCAGTCTGGTTGGGTCTATTGCAATGTCCTGTTGGGGCTCTGGCACTTCTCTTTTCCCTGGTGAGGCCAAGTTTATGCTTGAGAGTAACTCTTCAAAATCATAAGCAATGGGGATTTGCATTATATCAGGAATGGTGTGCTGGGAACAGCAGATGGGGCACTTGAGGGTACCCTCCTTCAAGAGGCTTGTCACACACATAGAACAGAAGAAGTGACCACATGGCAGCACTCTTGGCCTTCTGTCAGCCTGATCGTAATCATTGAAGCAAACCTTACATTCCTGTGGGTTGGAAAAAGAAATTACAATTTTGAGTATACATATATGTCCAAGTAAGCATGATGTGTGAGTGTCCATGTGCATGTACATTATATATATGTATATATGTATGTATGTTTGATAAGTGTATACATACATACATACATACATATGTATACATATATATATATATATATATATATATATATATATATATATATAAATATATCTATCTATCTATCTATATATAAA
>NC_091587.1:21469580-21477080 GCF_042767895.1 Penaeus vannamei | reverse complement strand
AAATATAAATGTCTTGTGAAGTATCAGTTCAGACACACTTTGAGATGGAAATGAAAAAAAAAAAGAAAAATGTAGTATTATCTATCATGTTCTGCATATGCCTTATACACCATTTACCCTTTTAAAATTAACAAAAAAAAGAAAAAAAGAAGAAAAAAATATATATATATATTTCTAGCTATGATCTTAGCTGTTGATAAAGCAAACTATTTCTGAAGGCCAATCAATATTGAAAGCATAAGCACAATGCTGTGCTGACAAAAAAAAAATGAAGCACTACTGTGACTTACAAAAATGTTGAGAATATATTCAATTTAATGTTCAAACTAGTCTCATTTTCATAAAAAAAGTTTTTTTTTCCTGTAATCAGACAAGAGTTATTTTATTCTTAAAGAAGTTTGTTGTAATATCAAAGTGCCCTCTTCTTTTTCTTTGATTTCAATACACATGAGCATTATCAAAAAGAAATTTATTATTATTATTTTTTTTTTTTGTCATAAGCTAAAACCAGGAAGCCAGAAAGTTTGTTTTTAGCAAGTGTAGAGAGAAGTACCTCTGGACATAAAAAACAAACTATATATACAATATTTCAAAGGTAACTTTTTGTTGAAAAAAGTATATATACAGACCAACAAAAAAATGAATAACAAGTGTTTATGCAAATATTTTTTCTTCACATAACCCCACTGTAGGACACTTGCAGAATGACTCACAGACACCAGGATTACTTTACTCTGTCCAATCCTCACAAACCTTTACACTCCTCCCACCGGCCTCCCCTGCACTAAATTTTTCCATGCCAACCTCAATATACTGCAAGCCTCATGAGAAATTACACCTTTCATCTGGTTCAACCATACCCACAAAAATCAGTGTTAACTTATGTGGCAATCACATAACCTCAGACCTGCCCTGGGTTCACAAAGGGGAAAAGTTGCAAGAACTCAGTACCCGGAGTCAATATTGGTACATATCAATCATAAGAAGACACACCGCTTTTATTTTTTACACCTTAATCCTTTCTTTTTGCCACACTTTTAACTGGTATTTTGTTACCACCAGATGCAAGTGACGTAATCCACTGCATATAATGGAAACCTAAATGACATTAACCCAATATCTCTGGGAAAATGTGTTCACTGTAGTATTGTTTTGTGAAATGTCTCTGCACATAGATGGTTCTGCAAGTGCTTAGCCACGGAGGAGTCAATTAGATGACCTTTTGATCTCACCAATTTCACATTTCCTTTAGTTTGAGGGGGAAAATGTTTACTAATGCTATCAATATCAATGCTGTTATTTTTATCATAGACATTACAGTTATTAAAATATTATTAAAATTACTAACAGCAATATTAGATTCCAGAAAATATTTTCTAAAATCCAGGAAAAGGGTTAACAGGTGAGACACACAGTACTCATAACTGGCTCACTGATGACTTGATACTTGTGGAGCCATCTATGTGTAAAAACAATTATTAAATTAAACTCACAGTGGGCATGGCATGTATGTACATGCACCCCTGGCGGCTTCAATATCTGCCCGGGGTCAATATCAGGCCCTAAAGAGTAATATCAAGTCCACCAAAGCAGAAATAATAATATGGTACCAAATATTTGCAGCGATAGCACAACCCAATCTAATAAAAAACAGCATTTTGTTTTTCATTCACTGACCTTCACTAAGGGCCATTTTATACTTTAACATCATGGTTAAGATCACCCATTAAATATTTAATGTATAAAAAAGTAATGCATAAAATGACATGTTTAATCTTAATCATAGTCATCAACTAAAGATACGACAACTGTTTACCTTTTTGATACAAAACCATAAAATTACTCATAAAAGCACAATGTTATTATGAGTTGAAGTAAACTAAAAAAGAAGACGAAGAAAAAAAAATTAAACACCTCAAAAATTGATTCTATATTTCATACATAAATTAATATTGCACAATACACAAATATTATTATTCTGCATTCACTATCTTTGCTATTTCCATGAAAATCTTAATAAATTAATGTATAAATTAACAATCAGATAGCAATTTATGAAACACATTTCTATATAATAATTGCAAAAGTAATATATTTTGCAGTGTGCCCATAAATCCTTCACCATGTCTAATGTGAAATACTTAACACATCTAGCATATAAAATTTCATTCATACAGTGCATGTCAGCCTTAGCAAAATGCTCAACCTGTTACACTCAAAAACAACTTTTTGTCAAAGGACTAAATGTAAACAAAAGAGAAATATGGAAATATATCCATGTCCAAGTACCTTCACTTGAAAGTTCACAATTATAATGAGTAAAGATGAACTTTTATTCTTTAAACTTTTAGTACTGCATAACATAATGAACTGCAAAACTGCAACATAATGAAGTTTTGTATGAGTAATTGGGCCCAAAGAAATATACAATACATACATACACACATACGTACATACATACACACATATATGAATGTATGTATGTATGCATATCTACATCTGTTTATCTATCTATATAGGTAGATAAATAGACAGATATTTAGAAAGATAGATAGACAGAGAGATGTAGATAAGATGTATACACAAATGCAGTTATAATTTTAGCTACAAGGAATTCTCTAAACAATTATCAAGAGCTTCATCACAATAATACTATCTATACAGGGCAAGAAAATTATCACAAAGCAAGCATAAAAGCAAAAGCTGGATAATGAGACAAATAATAAATTTAAAAGGTAATAACAAGGAAGTGATAATGGCACAAATAAAAAGACGTTCTACTATTTGATGAATAACCAGACAAGTGAGACAAAAGCCTCTACTTTCCATACATTAATTACATGTCTAGAAAATCTTCTGTCAACTTCTTGGAGCAGACTTTCAACCTTTTCAAATCCCTTGATTCCAAATGTATCAAACTAATAGATTATAAGCCTCAAACACTATTACTGTATTTTTGTTGTCAAATCTTATTCTTGTTTCCAGTATTTAGCCTCATGGCACATGTAACCAGTGCATTGAAGTGAGGTTAGCGGTATGCTCTTCTAACCGACAGTGGGGCTTCATAATATGGGGGGTTGGATATTCATATTGGACAAAATATTGCAGCAATTTCTTATGAATTTCCAATACAATTGGACGGTTATTCTATTCAAGGACCATCATAAAAATAGAGAGCAATTTCAGATTCTAACAAGAATAAAGTGCAATTGAGCTGCCTGTGGACATCCAATCTCATGATTCACGAACTGCCAACACAAAGAGGGGAAGACCACTGTTATACTGCTATTTTCTAAGAACAAATGCTACAGATGTCAAGCGTATCTGAGAACAAGGCAATGAAAGGACTAATTTCCTGTACCAAAACACTATTGACATAAAGATGTATAAGAAAATATTCTTTCTTTTGCATCAAGACAAAGAATTGGAAAAAAAAAAGAAAAAAATTAATCACACACTACCACATCCAATGAACTTTTCTACTCAGGTAATGCAAAAACCATCTGAGATGTACTTACAAAAATAAGGGCCAAGAGTTTGATTCTCCCACCCCTCCCCACCCCACCCATACATCACATGGAGCTACAGGGACAATTAATGGCTCTAAAATCATACCAGATGCTGCAGGAATGTATCGCAGAAACACAGTTCTCTGGAGTGCAAAACTACTTATGATGATTATTCTATCAGATCACCAAGATATACTTCTGCTGTTAATTATCAAAATAATATTAGAAA
The DNA here is from genome assembly GCF_042767895.1 of Penaeus vannamei. Lineage (NCBI taxonomy): Eukaryota > Metazoa > Arthropoda > Malacostraca > Decapoda > Penaeidae > Penaeus > Penaeus vannamei. The sequence goes on along the minus strand of NC_091587.1, from coordinate 21,473,342 downwards.
TTCACTGATTAACACTGATGCATATACTCTTGTTGGCTTGCTAGAACTTACAGCATAAATTCCACCAATAATCTATAGAAAAAAAGACATATTAAAAATCCTAATATTTTGACAGCAATTACTAGATGCTTAGGTATTACAATTAAGTCATCACACATTCAAATACCAAAACTCATATTAACAAACAAGCTAATTCTCGAACATAGTTTCCAACAACCATCAAAACTAAAGAATACAAAAAACTGCATGAAAATTAAAGTTGTGTGTTTTTTTGTTTTTTTTTAATCAGAGGGTGTTACTATATTGTATCAGCTATTAACACTAGGACGGAGCTACTCAAGGTACATTAGTTATTTGGCATGTGTGAGAGTATCAGGCCCTAGACATTTGATACATGAACAATATTAATGTTTATCATCTCTTTGTCTCCCTTTCCTTTCTTTTATGTATCTTCATTCATACATATATCTCACAACAGCTCATGAACTCTAGCTGATTTCTATTGGCTGGGGAACAAGTGCAATGGAATATACATGATAACATTCTTGTAAAACCTCACAATGCATACAATGCCTCATTTAGCACTCACAGGCACTTCACATCAAAGTCAGCGAAGCCCAAGTCCTCAGATAAAATTTTACAAACTAAACCATAACTTCTATTCCTTAATCTGGTTAGCATATTGTCATTCCTATTCCTGCTTTACAGAAAAGTGCTTATCACACTAAAACATTTTCACAGTGTTCTCTGATATCCAACCTTTGTCCATGACACAATATGCTGTTTCCACAGCACATATTCAGTGCATCTCTTTCTAGTTTAAACACCATCAACAATGATGAGTAAAGACTTTTTCAAGAAAACTAGAGCCTGCTCAGTACAGAGTACCAAACTAAACAGCTAGGCAATTAAATAGAAATTTATATGATTCTGATATTTTCCTCTCTTTTCTTTATTAGCAAGACAAAATTGAAAAGCAACCAGTAAATGATTACGTGAGGAACTAGAAAAGTAGAAATCGAGCAGGTACAAAAAAGCACATTTGGTTCTTTTCTGTAATAATATTTCTTTCCATCGACAGTCGCCTTTTTGCAGATTTCTAATTTTGCGACATCTACGGTTTTCTACATAAAGTGTAAAATTCTTATCATGGCCCAAAACAAAGTGATTGTAAAAAACACAAATGATTGTAGGTCTATCTTGCCATCCAGATAATCTGCATATGAATCCAAAAATTTCTGCTATGGTTTGTGCACCTGGACCACGGGAGCTTTGTGAAGGAGTCAGGTTTTAGAGGCATGATGGCAACTAACACTGATAGAAAATGTACTGGTTTGATAAGCACTTAACTCATCATTGAGTTCACTACAAATTAATCAATTGATACTGACCCTACAACCACCAAGCCCAGTGAAGTAAAAGTACAAGTTATTAATAGTTTACTGAATAAACATAAAGTCATCTTCATAATCTACTTATTCATTAAATTTTTAAAGGCTGATTTGAAATTGCTATTCCATGAAATTATACTAAATTGTGTGTGTGGTTTCACACAAAATGAAAGAAAAAAGTATAAAGGTACATAATGCAGCTTGCTTTTTCTTTTCTATCCTTTCTTTCTCGCTAAAAAGAAAAAAAAGGATATGAGCTCCATTATTGCAAATAACAGGATATAACCCGCTCCTCTTATAAAAACAAAAACAAGAAAAACTTTTAGTTTAATATAATTTTTGGTCATATATGAATTCAATATGATGATCAGACCTGTAATAACTATTTCATACTGTGTGAAATTTGTTCACATTCATAATCAAATGTATTCCAATAAGTTCCTAATCCTATGAATCTTTAATTGTACATTCATATTCAACAACTTACAAAATCGCACACATACAAAAACATGAATAAATAATGCTGCAAATATGTAAGTGGAAACAACTGTAGTGTATCACATTTACAGTGCACTTCACTCGGAATCAAGAGGTTAGCAGGCTTCTTTTACACTAATTTTTCTTCTCCCAACTTTTTCTATAAAAAGTTTTTACCTAGATCTATTTTCATTTAAGATTCACAAATTTCTCATTCCATAAATAACAAGACATTCAATAAATAACAGTAATTAAAGAGGTGAAAAAAATCCTACATTGTAAATACAACTTACCCACAATATACACTGTAGAGTGGTAATCTTGAAAGTTATATGTACTTGTAAACACCCTAACTTTTCTTTCTTTTTGAAAATACAAATACAAAATCAAGTCTGCAGAGGAAAATGGAATAAATGTCCAGCAAAATACCAATGATTAATTCTCCTTGTATGTGTTTCCAAGGCATTGTTATATCTTTCCATAAAATTGTGTGATCATTCTTGATAAAATTTGGAGGAAAAGAAATCCCAAAACATAAACATATATTTATATTTACGAAAACAAAGGAATAATCAAATAAATAAAAGAAATGACAAAGGAAAAGCCAATAACAAAATAAAAGTTCCTTTGTTACGGCATCTAAAATAAAGTCCATTTTTCTCTCTTATTGTAGACTTTGCCATAAAAAAAAAAAAAAAAAAAAAAAAACATACACTGAAAATTAATTTCTGTTGTATGTTAACACTGCATAAAAGAGTCAGTACAAACACAAGAAAAATAAACATTTCACAATAATTTATATAATTCACACCGGGCACAGAACCACCGTCAAAATACTGAACATGCATACATCATTGTCCCATTTCCTATTTTCAGTATCTTAAAATGAAAACCTCCACAAACAAAACATCCTTCCCCATCTCTTTCTAGCGAAGATGAATCATGCAACCAATGAGGGTAATGTTTATGAGAGCTTATGTGACCAACATGATGAAAAAGGGGCCTGAAGAATGCTAGAGAATCTGAGGTTCCGAAAAACACACAACACCGGGCAGGAGAACAGGAGGCTGAGTGGTCCTCTGGAATAGCTGAGAGGGGGCAAGTAAGGTAGATTAGAAATAAGAAACTTTTTTCTTACTTTCTTTTGATCTTGCTCTTTGAATCTGTTTATGAATGCTATATTTCTCAGGAGTTACTTGTACCCCATTTAGCATAAACTGTACCTTTCCTAAATATATTTATGACAACAAATTTGAACCAAAATTTTTTTTTCTTTAAATATGCTAATATGTATCTAAATGTGAAAATTCATCTACACATGAAGGTTCTTATAAATACCATATGTATATACATACTCATATTTGCATAGAAACCCAAAAAAGGTATCTTAGCTTTATAACAGCTACCATCTTACCTCATCAAGGAAGTGAAGCAACACCTGATAATACCCAGGACACTTCCAGGTTTCATTATGCGAGCCCTGTGTGAACTGCATGAGACGTTTGGCCGGTGATGCACAACAGTGGTACAACTCCATCATCATGCGTGGAGGTACCAATGAGTCTGCCTGGCCTGAGAGGAATAATGTTGGCACAACCACTCTGCACATCTTGTATTTTGACAGGTACTGTAAGCCAAGTGGACAAGTGAGATCAGTCATTAGATCCTTTGGATATGGTACAGTTGTAGCATCACATGATAATACTTCTATCATTATGAAAATTTCTACTGAAGTCCAAGCTTTTTCTTAGAGGTTTCTTTTTACATCAACAAAAATATTCAAATACGATGATGATGATGATGACTGCTACTGTTGATGATAACTGATAATATATGATAACTGACTGTAAAGACAATGATGACAGCAACATCAATGACAATGATAAAAATTGAT
>NC_091587.1:21433691-21448691 GCF_042767895.1 Penaeus vannamei | reverse complement strand
TCAGTAATGATGATAATTTTGATGATGATAATGAGTCCCTCTTGGCAAGCCACTGGGCAAGTCAGAGTCCCATCTCGATTTGCCCAAAATTTGTCTTAGGTCGTCCTTCATTCTTCTATCAAGGGTTGCCTCTGATTGAGACTATTTGATGGGCGGGGTCGTCCTCAGGGAGTCAGAAGCAAGTGATTGTATACAATGAGATGGGATTATACAATCTATGGTTAGCCAGATTGTGTAACAGGCTCCTGTGGCGGTCTCACAGTGCAGTCGTTGCTTGTGAGTCTGCCAAGTACATCGCAAGTACATCCGACACAAGGACCAGTTGCAAAAGACGTGAGAATGAGACGCTAAGGCACGAGAGAGAGAGTCCAAGTTCCGCTGCCATGGAGCAGAACCAGTGGGGTTCCAAAGCTTAGTCCTTCGGTAGAGATATCGGCATATTCAAGTGCTAATGTAGAGCGAGTTCAAAGTTCCTATCCCCAGGCGAATATGCTTTCAGACACTGAATCATCAACTACACTAAGAGGATACGTAGAACTCTGTGTGACTTGGGTGTTTTCGCCATCTGCCTTATTGCCAATGGCACAGAGAACTACCACTAGGATCTCCGGCAGAATCAAGATTGTTGGCCTTGATATTAACTGTGTTTCTCTGCATCGACTTGGGATGTTCAAGATCACATCTCTGCCCAACTCCTGAATTCACAGGCAAGAAGCTAGGTATATGCCCACCAAACTTCTTCACTCTCGATACCGATACAAAGGCTTCTTGTAAATCCAATAGTCTCTGTCGCAATTCTCCCAGGTCTCAGGCTTTTCAAGGTTCGGAGACCCATTTCCCATCCAGAGAAGGACGAACATGCCCCTTCGGCTGGTATGAGCAATGGGTTTACCACTTGCCTCGACACTTTAGCTCGGATGCTGCAAATACCCTCTGCTTTATCTCCCTTCCAGACTGCCTCCCTAGCTTCTGACAGGGTAGGAGATTCTTCAGTAAAGTGGAGAGTAGGTAGTTGGATCTTGGATTTTGCTAATAATTCTCACCCCAATGTTATCTAAAATACTCTGTCCATGTAAGCAAACTGCATTCGTCTGTAAGGAGGGCTTAAAGTCTGCTTTCTCAGGGCTTTATAGGCAAGTTGAAGGGCATTTATTAAGAAATGGCCTTTGACCTCCACAGCAAGATTCCTGATATGTTGTTCCTTGTCCCTCTACAGCAGTGTCCTGAGTCTTATTTGCCAAGGATCAATGTCAGTCACATGGCCCAGCGACCTGCTGGGTCATGTGACACATGATTTCGGGCGTTTACTAGTAGATAGGTTCTACCTTGTCCTCAGGCAGGAACCAATCGACTTCTAAACTACATCTCATTCCTTTGTGCGTAAAGCCGTCCCACAGTACTAAAGGGTCCGTGTAGTTGTCAAGCACGATAACTATTACTGATAGCCGGGGAATACACTATGGCGTTCACTGAACAGATAAGGGGTTTTGAAGTGGATCAGGAGACTAGCCAATCTATAAAAGGTACAGAAATGTACACCAGAAAATCTGCATTTCTGGAAAATCCTCTAAAGAGTGCTGACAAGGTTGTGATCGATCTCCGTGACATTATCTGCAAGTCTGTGCGAGATCCAGCGATGCAGATTGGAGTGCTAATACCAGGAGCCAGAGGTACTCGATCTCTGGATCCTCGCAGAGAAAGGAGACTGTGGACACTAGTTCCCAAGCCGTGGGGGCCGACAGACATCATGGCCAATTGGATCACATCCGGCTATTGCACTGAAGCTGAAGTTTAACCTAAGATCATCTCTTTCACGCCAAGATTATATTAGTGGAGTGTACATCAAGAGGCATAATGCTAAGCGAGTGCTGAAATCTCGTTACGATTATATACCTATTACCTGGACCTAAATCTCGTAGGGAAAGCTGAACTCTGCTGTAGATGGACATGACACCCAGCTGGAGACGGTGACCTTTGCTGCGGCCTGGCCAGTGATTGGGGAAATCACACTTAATAACCGTGCTGGTGCAATGATGCCTACCTGTACTCTTAGCCATTCCTAATCCCCCCGTAATTGTGGCAGTCGACCATAATGCTGCAAAGAGCAAGGCAGACACGGGATGGTTAGCAACTCTGTCGCACTCGCCAGCATTGCCCCAAATAAAGGTGTCCTCTAGCAATGAATAAAATGAATGGAAATGCCAACCCGCCAGCGAGACGGTTTGTGGGTCCCGAAGGGAAGGCAACCGCTGGCTGCGGTTAGGATGCAGAAACCCATCTGCCGCCCACCCCTTTAGAGAATCCGATGGTTGCCAACCCTGCGAAACGTGCGTGTATGTATATATGTATATATGTATATATATATGTATATATGTATATATATACATACATACATACATACATACACACACACACACACACACACACACACACACACACACACACATATATATATATATATATATATATATATATATATATATATATATATATATACTTATATACAAATATAAGCGCATATATATATTTCTATATCTATAAACACACAGACACTCACACATATATACAGTATATATATATATATATATATATATATATATATATATATATATATATATATATTATATATATATACACATATATACATAAACATATATATATATATATATATATATATATATATATATATATATATATATATATATATATACATACACACACACACACACACACACACACACACACACACACACACACACACACACACACATATATATATATATATATATATATATATATATATATATGTATATATATATATATATATATATATATATATATATATATATATATATATATATAACTACTGGTCCCTTAGTACGGAAATTTTCATCGCTAATATCAGATCAAAAGCCATCCTTCCGATCTCACGTAGAGTGTACAATCCTGTTATCTGTCTTGAACATTGCAGGGAATACCAGAATGAACACGTTATATCCTACAACTAAAAAGTCCATATTATATGATAACAGGTCCTTCTTATATCATCCTGAGGGCCATTACCTGGTTTCTCGTATATTACATTACTAGAACTGGTAACATGTGCCTCACATATAGTTGATTTTACTAATCAGATTTTAGATGGTCATATTAATGGGGACAAATTGTATATGACGTTATTTTCCTTCAAGGCGATCATAATTTCAATCATCCCAGGAGACACAATTAGCCCGTGGTATGATATCCATGTTTTTTTTCATTCATTAAAAGAACACTATAATAGAAATACCTGTTAGAGTGTTGGTGATATTCTTAAAAGACGAAGGACCGGCTTAATTAGTCATGTAAAACGGCCGACTGTAAGACTGAAATAGGAAGTGTGTTACAGGCTGCGTGTTTGACACCACTGGCGCTGAATGTAAAGCAAACAAGCGGCCCACGACTGCTTGCTACACTCCAACGTGCAGCCTGAGGCACGTGATTAATTAATTAAGCCAGCTCTTCGTCTTTAAATATTATCACATGAACTCCTAGTTTTTATTTCTATTATTGTGTTTCTTTAATGGTTGTAATAGCATTCTGCCTTTTTACGCATGGCCGATTCGTTGCATCGACTCGTGATTCCGTGGTGAAAAGTGGCTCACTTGGGTAAATGAATTCAACAACCCTGAAGTAGAGCATTTTCCATAGTCTAGTCAGACGGACAGCTTTACGTACAATGTCAGTTTCATTCTAAACTATTGCTTTATCCACAGATGTCATGGATGAAACTCTTTTCGGCGGCTATAGTAATAGCGGCCTTGCTTTACAAAATAAGAGAGAAGTCCATGGCAGAATCTCCCATGCCAGAACTCGATCCTGATCCATGGTGGGGACCCGGAGAGCGCGAGAAGGGAGATGATTCTGTCAGGAACTTCAAAATTGCCATTTCCAATCAGGTAGGTTTGACTGCACTAACGAGGTTGGAAATAAGTATGACGTATACAATTTTCTCTAATAAGATAATTTTGATATTTTTTATTTACAAATTTGGATGAAGTAGTTAGAAGAGGTGAATTTCTTTTTACTAGAAAGGTTGATAATATTTTAATATATGTTATTTTAATAATATGTTAGTTGTAGTTATTTAATAATATGTTAGTTATAGTTATTTAATAATATGCTAGTGATCAACTTGTTTATGTATGAAACTGATAGATAGGTATATAGATAGATGATAGATAGACAGATAAATAGATAGGTTGATAGATGGATAGATGAATAGACATATAGATAGATAAATAGATGAATAGACATATATATATAGAGAGAAAGAGAGAAAGATATATAGATAGATAGACTGGTAAGTAGACAGGTAGGTAGGTAGGTATATAGATGCATAGATAGATAGTTATTTAGATAGATAAATGAAATAATAGATGATAAGGACTATGGAGAGCATGGTATTTATTGATTCAGAAGTATCGTGAAAATTTGCTTTTCTATTCACTAAAGAAATTATAGAATTTTTTTTTTCTACATTTGTGAATATGCTTATCTAATCTTTTGTCTATTTATATTCTTGAAGATCTCTTCATTTTAGATAAGCCATATCATATCTACATAGTTCTGTATTGTCATGTCAAAAAATTAAATCTTATCAATTTTTTTTTTTTTTTTATACCATATAAACCTTGATCTTTGACCCAGTGTATACAGTTTTAGTATTAACCAAATTATTATTTTCATTCTAGATACATAATCATTCTTAGGTGCCAATAAAAGTCATTTCTATTAACCATAATACAGAGCGCTTTGTGTGTTTTCCCATAAAGTTAAATTTTTAAAAACTTCCACTCAGGACCTTGATGATCTGAAGGCTCGGCTTTCCTTGCCCCTACGCCTCACACCCCCCCTTGAGAATGCCAACTTCACCTATGGGATGAACCAGAATACCCTGAAGGAGATTGTGCAGCACTGGCGACTCAAATACGACTGGAGAAAGAGAGAAGCTCTTCTTAATTATTATCCTCATTTCATGTTAGTGTTCCTGACATGTTTTTGTGTTCATGTGCTGTTGTCTTAGAAGTTTCGTTTTATGGTTGGGTAAGACTTTGTTGGGTGTTTTGTCATGGTTGCTGTTAATGAAAACATCAGTTTGAATACTTGAGAAGTGGTCACTGTTAATATGTAAAGAACATTTAGATATGTGGAAAATATGTCAGTCTTTCATATATACTGTGCATATGTTTTTGTGGGTGAGAGCAAGCATGTGCGCATATATGTATGAGTGTGTGTGTATGTGTGCATGTGTATGTATGTGTATGTGTACATGTGTGTATTTATGTTTGTGTATGTGCTTTTGCATGAAGTGGTAAGGTCAATCCATTTTTATATGTATTATTAGTATTAGTACCTATTTCCCTTTTCCAGGACCAAAATTGAAGGTTTAGATATCCACTTCATGCGAGGTAGTGCCCAGACAAAGGGTGCCAAGAATATAAAAGTACTACCACTCCTACTTATACATGGATGGCCTGGCACTTTTGTGGAATTTTACGATATCATGCCTCTCTTGACCACACCACAGGAGGACAGCAATGTTGTGTTTGAAGTTATATGTCCTTCAATACCAGGATATGGATTCTCTCAGGGCTCAGCTAAACAAGGTAAAATGATGCCATCTCATCATCAAAATAAGCCATGAAATATATAATGCTTGATGATTACCAGAAATACCTTTTTTATATGTAAGACATGCTCATATTCCTTTTCAGGTCTTAGCCACTTGGAAACAGCACAGATATTCTTAAAGCTTATGAAAAGGCTGGGATATGACCAGTTCTACCTTCAGGGTGGTGACTGGGGCTCAATCATTGCAACAAGTATGGCTACCATGTACCCTGAGAAGTGAGTTTAGTTTGACTGAAATGCATTACAATTCCTCTCAGTTGAAATTTAAGGACCTCTCATAGAAATTATTTTTATTTCCGTCTTTGTGTCTGTAGAGGATTATAACTACTATAAGGCAATGCTGATCATTGAGCTGTATTGTGTGTATTAGTTTCATTTATTTTTTTTTAACTTTATTTATGTGGTAATAATCTGTAATTTACCTAATATAAATCATCTGCTGGCACTAACACGATTACCATTTTCCCAACAGTATACTGGGTATCCATCTCAACATGTTTGTGGCCAACAGCCTAGGACCTAATTTGAAGCTGATTCTGGGAGCCATTCTTCCAGCAGGCATTGTGGTATCTCATGAAGACCAGGAAAAACTCTATCCCTTAACAGAAAAGTTTGGCATGTTTGCTCGTGAGACTGGCTATCTACATATCCAGGCTACAAAACCAGATACTATTGGTAAGGGAGAGACGGTAAGAAAGTAAATGGAAAAAAAGTAATGTTTTTTAACTGTGGATTATGGTTAATAGTAAAATATTAGCCTCTCTTACTTTGCTATTATATTCAACATTTTTACCTACAAGTAAAGATTTATTTTTTTCCGATTTCCTCTTTGTTTCTTGTTCTTCCTCCTATTAATTACTTTCTCTTACTCAGTCTCTTTAGTTTTCACAAACTCTCTGTTCTCTGTCACTCAGTCTCATCTTAATTATTCTGATCCATTTCATCTTCTTCCCCAATTTAACTTTTGCTAAGAGAGAAATTTATGTAATTACAGGTGCAGCATTGAACCAAAGCCCTGTTAGTTTAGCTGCATATATAATGGAGAAATTCAGTTCTTGGACTCACAGAGATAATTACAAAGAAGTGAATGGGGGGCTTCTGCACAAACATTTCCCTATTGATATCGACAAGATCTTGGATAACATCTGCATTTATTGGTAAGAAATGTCCTTTATATTTCAGTTGTTATCCATTATTTAATTTAAATTATGGCTACTCATTTTGATATATTTATGAAATGATTATCTTTCTTAGACACACCTGTTTTTAATTTCATTTTTAAGTTATATATATGTGTGTGTGTGTGTGTGTGTGTGTGTGTGTGTGTGTGTGTGTGTGTGTGTGTGTGTGTGTGTGTGTGTGTGTGTGTGTGTGTGTGTGTGTGTGTGTGTTTATGTGTATTGTAATGATCATTCAATACTTACTGATAAGAGAAGGTAAATAATGTTGAATAATTGCAGGTTCACTGGTTCCATCACAACAAGTGTGCGTTACTATGCTGAAAACTTCAGTCCAAAGGCCGTGGCAAACAACCTTGACAGGTATGGAAAATATATACTGTATAATGCATATACAAATAATTACAAAGAATAGTTATGATAATGGTAATTCATATCAAGATTATGATAATTTTTTTCTCTTTTTTTTTACACTGTATGATTATAACAATGATAATTCAGATATAAAAGTGATAATTACAGTATTTTTTATGAGTGCCAGCTTTATATGATGAATGATTATAGTAATGATAATTTTAGTAATGACCATTATGGTGATAATTTAAAAGATTATTATAATGGCAATTTTTGTTGGTTTATGAATTTAATTGTTTCATTGTTTTCTGTTATCTTTCTTGTAGTATTCCTTGTCGTGTGCCGTCGGCCATGTCTGCCTTCCCTCACGACCTCCTAAACCAACCAAAAAACTTTATTGCTCACAAGTTCTATGATATTGTCAGCTACAGGTCGGTATTTTCCTGATTTTACTTGTTTATCCTTTCAGTAGTCATTACTGAATTATTTCTTTGATCTTTAAATTCTTATTTTTAAGATGAATTGCATATATTAAAAAAGAGAGATTATGAATAAATGACTATGTTTCTTCACCTGTCACCATTATTTTGTCTTCTTGCATTAGTCTTTAAATCACTGATAACACTATGAGCCTATTAGCATTGGTAACAGCAGTATTTGAGATTTTTATATGATTGTGTGAAAAACAATAATTAAGGCACTCATCATTAATCTTAAATTTTTCAGCGACCAGTTGGTAGGTGGACATTTTGCAGCCATGGAGCGACCAAAATTACTCGCTAGAGATTTTCACCAGTTTGTCAACACTGTGGAAACCAGAGAGAATTAAACACGTCAAAGTATTTAATCAAAATAATAAAATCTTGCTATTGAAATCTATAAATTCATGTGTAACTTTTACAGTCTAACCACAATAAATTACTTCAAATATTTACAGCAAGCAAAAAGTACAAATGAAGATATTATGTACAGATAACAGAAAGATTACACATGAATAAAACTTAAGGACAGAAATATGAAAATATAAAAGTGTTCTCTGTTATGCAAAATGTTTTTTTCTCTCTAAACATTCATTGGACCAGTGGTTCTCAAACTTTATTGTATGAAGATACACTAAAGAAATATATTTGACATACATGTCACACCAACTTTTGACACAACCACATTTGGAAAATACATTCATATATATATGTATAGTAGGCCTTCAACAAGTGTTTGCATATTTAGAACTCTGCAAATAATGTGTAACTACATTCCTATATGAGAATAAAGTATATGACAATATATATGCCATATATCCTTGACTGTATTTGAATATCAACAATATGTTTTTATGTTAGTGAATGTTGAGAACTATAGTTTGCACTAGTGAGATTAAGAACTGAAAAAGAATTTTCTGACCCATTTGATGAATATGTAACATTTCATCCTCTGTATGAATCTGAAATGTTTCAAATGTCATTTCAAAGTTGTTGAGTTTTACAGTGGAGTCATTTCAAATATTACTTAATTCCTCTTCTTAAGCAAGCCAAATTGTGGCTTATTTGATGGATCATGAACAAGTAAATTTCTCAGCCAATCATAATTTTTAGCTGAAATATTTGGAAAATACTTTTCAAATCGCCTTGCCAGGCACTCAAACTGCCCACAGATGGTAGGAGCAGATAATTTTTGTGAGCATTAGCAGTCTTTGGAAATATGGCTTTGATGTCAAATTTACATTCCAGAGCTAAATTTATTCCACAGCACATTTGAGAGAGAGTTCCATGGCATGCAGTTTGAGAACCACCGCCTAAGATGGACAAGTTATTGCCCAATAATTTTGATTATGCTTTATTCTGTGGATTTTAAGAAATAAATACAGTATTAAAGTGGTTCTTGAAATGTTTTATTTCCTTGGATTTCCTGTATCACAGTTTTTGATAGGAAAAAGTAGTAAAAGAAAAAAAATACTATGTCCATATATTTGTAAATAATTGTTCTTCCCTATGACTAGTTTGTGAAATTTTAATTCACAATTTCTCTATTTTCACAGGTCTTTTCATATAGATTAACTAAAAAAGTACTATTTTGCATAATGGCACAAAATAATATACTTGAATATTATTAGAGGAACCAAAATTGCGATAATTTCTGAATAAAGAAAGAAAAGAAAAAAGTGCATAAACTAGACAAAACAGCTACCCATTCAGGTGAATGTCTTCATCTTCCTTTCAAAAGATTGATAAACAGAGTTTATCAGAATGTTGTCGTAAGAATCATATTTATGACAAAAATAAGGCCTAGATCTACTGATACCTGGCATATGGGTATTTTTCCTTGGCCTATATCTTTCTTGCTTTGTCATCAGTAACAAAAAAACGGTCACTTACAAAGTATTTGAGCCAGACACCTTCGTATCAAAAGAACATATTTTTAAATTCTGTTAATCAACATTTTTGTGTGCCACTAGCATCAATTTTTTAATAATTAAATCTGATACTAATAAATGAATCTTTCAGCAATATCCTGGTTTAATAAGTGAAACAATACTGCAAGTACACTAAAATTTAACTCATATATAATAATATATAACAGAGAGAGAGAGAGAGAGAGAGAGAGAGAGAGAGAGAGAGAGAGAGAGAGAGAGAGAGAGAGAGAGAGAGAGAGAGAGAGAGAGAGAGAGAGAGAGATATTCTATTTCAGACAAAACTATTGTCTATCTGTACAGAACTATGAAGATGGCACTGGTGAATGAAGATGAGTCCATATACACATGATTATATCACTTCTGAACAGCCTGCTTCAGGATTTGATTACGTTCCTTCAGAGTTCTGATTAGTTCAAGTTGATGCTCCTCATTTCTTTTCATAATGTTCCTAAAGTCGGTAAAAAAGCTTTCCATGACAGAGTTGTTCTTCTTCATCTCACTAAGAACTTCGCTGAACAATGACTCCATTCTCCTCTGACTTGCTGTGAGCTTGTCCAGTTTTCGTCTCTTGTTGGTGTCTGTGGTTTTCTCTGATATTCTAGTACAGCTGTCTGTGGGCGATATTTCCTCTATCATTTCAATGGTGGGAATTATACCTACTTGCTGTTGCTGCAATCGTTGTTTCTGGGGCTGTAACTGGAGCTGGTGTCTTTGGTGCTGCTGCAGAAGTTCCTCTTCTTCTTCATCAAAATCGCAACATATCACATCATATGTAGGGACTGTCGGTCTTTCAAGAAATGAACACAGCAAATTGTAGCAAAGAGGTTCTTTGACACGGTATCTATCTTTGGATTTCTTTAGTTCGTATTTCTTGAATCTCTGTTTTAGGTTCTTCCATTTCATATGAACTTGTCTGATTGTGATGCCTGGAATCTGGAAAAGACTGCATACTGTAAATTATTGTCATTTGAAAATATGAAAAAATATACGATATTTAACAGTACCTATAAATAACAGTCATAAGAATATTACTAGACTATAATGGCATCCTAATTTACTTTATCTTGCAAAACAGATTACTATAAAATCTTGTACGAATAAAGTTTGTTATAATAACAGAATATTACTACATATCTTCACAATATGAGATATGTATTCAACCAGTTCTAAATATATCTTCGTCAGAAATACATGGTATTTGAACCTGGTTAAATACACTTCATTCTCATTCATACCTTTTCTACATGGTTTTCTATTCTACTTCATCTTGTTATAACATGAAAATCTAAACATTTAATACAGATCTAAACAGTATCATTAAATGTAATATGTGCAACTTCTTTTTCATTATTCGTATTATCATAATAAGCAAAAAAAATTATACATTGGTTTAAAATTCTTCAAATCATTATCCATACTCATCTAATGAAAGAAAAATGAGTAACAATGGGTTATGTATGCAAAAAAATCTATTTATGGCTAAAAGAAAATGCAGTCAAATAGTTTATGAATAAAGTATTATTTTACTAGATCTTCGTTTAAGGAAAAATGTCGACTTCAAAAAAAGAAAAGAAAAGAAAAAAAAAAGTACAAGTAAATGGCACATCCCATAACCTTTTCATTCTAAAATCAAAATTAAAAAGGGATCAGAAGATGAAAAAGAGGAAAAAGAACATCAATAGAAAAGAAACTACAATAAAAATCAGATCTATATCTGCAAGAAAACATGATATTCACAAAGGAAAACACAACAGAGAACAAGTATCAACACCCACTACACTTACATATTCCACAAGTTTTTTGGTGATCTCACGAAAGACTTCTTCCCTTGCATCTCTTCCCCCTATAACCTTCGCGTAATTTTCCTTCACCATCATTACCAGTTTCTCTGTTGCTTCATCTGACCACAAATATTCTCGTCTTCCTCCATGCTGCCCTGTTCCTGTGCAAAAGAGTTTCACAAAATAAGGCTGTTCGTTTCAAGATTTTAAATCCTCGTCTGATATTGACACCTCTGATCAAAGGAATTCAGAAACATCATGTATTTTCTGTTTCCCTTGTCCCTGTGGTAGTCTCTCACAGCATTACAAACAGCATAATTCAGGAAACAAACACTACAACTAGAGATTATCGAGGAATATTCATGGCCAACCCAATGGCCCCCTAGCATCAGCAACGTCTATTTACCTCTTCTGGCCAAGCTATCCCTCTGAAATGTACATTATGTTTAACTTTTTTTTCCTGCAAAGCTGTACAAGAATATTAAACCAAAGTAGGGGTATATTAGCATTAATTTCCCTTTCACACAGGAATAACATTCATTAAGCTTATACACTACATCAGTATAATAGAATTCCTGAAATTCAACTGATGGTCCTGATTTTGGTTGTGTGTTATCCCAAAAAGACAATAATGATAGGGACAATATTAACAATAACAACAATATCAATGTTAAATAATAACAATAATTATGAATAACAACAACAATAAGAATAACAATGAAATAACAGTAACAATCATAACAATAATAATGATATCAATAAAGTATTAATAACAATGATAATATTAATAACAACAATAATAATAATAATAATAATAATAATAATAATAATAATAATAATAATAATAATAATAATAATAATAATAATAATAATGATAATAATAACAATAGATATAATGATCTTAATAATAACAATGATAATGATAATAATATTAGTAATAATAACAACAATAATACCATTAATAATAATAATAATAATAATAAAAATAATAATAATAATAATAATAATAATAATAATAATAATAATAATAATAATAATAATAATAATAATAATAATAATAATAATAATAATAATAATAAAAATAATAATAATAACAGTAATAATATTAACAATAATACTAATACTACTACTACTACTACTACTACTACTACTACTAATAATAATAATAATAAATAACAACAATAAAAATAATAACAATAATAGTAATAATAATAACAAAAGCAATAACAATGACAAAAAACATTAATAGTGACAATGATGATGATAATAATAATATTACTACTACTACTACTACTACTAATAATAATGATAATAATAAAAAAAAATAACAATAATAATAATAATAACAATAACAACACTAATGTTAATAATAATAATAATAATAATAATAATAATAATAATAATAATAATAATAATAATAATAATAATAATAATAATAATAATAATAATAATAATAATAATAATAATAATAATAATAATAATTATAATTATTATTATTATAATAATAATAATAATAATAATAATAATAATAATAATAATAATAATAATGAAAAATAACAATAAAATAATAATAACAATGCCATTATTGATATCTATATTGTTTTTAATATCAATAGAAATAAAAATAATGTTAACAATAAAAATCATAATAACAATGATAATATAAAAAATAAGGGTGATAATGATAGCAATTCTAAAACAATATCACTAATAATAATAACATCAATAATAATAATAATAATAATAATAATAATAATAATAATAATAATAATAATAATAATAATAATAATAATAATAATAATAATAATAATAATAATAATAATAATAATAATAATAACAGTAATAATAATAATATCAATGATAATGACAAGATCAATAACAACAATATTCATAATGATAATAATATCAGTTATCACTATTATTATCATCTTTACCATTATCATTATATTCATTTTTTGTCATTAGCATTAGCATTACCATTATCAAAATTATTAATTTTATTTTCATGATTATCATTATCATTATTAACATTATCATAATTATTATTATTATTATCTTTGTTAATATCATTATATTAATCATTAATATTATTACTATTATAATTACTTTCTTATTATCACTGTCATTATTATCATCATTACTGTCATGAATATTGTTATTAAGATTGTTATCATTATCACTACCATTTCTTGGATAGCACTACTATTATCATTAATACTAATACTATTATTATCAAAATTAAATTGTATATGAATAATAATTGTATCATTATAATAATAATAATAATAATAATAATAATAATAATAATAATAATAATAATAATAATAATAATAATAATAATAATAACAATAATAAGGATAATAATAATAATAATAACAATCATTATTATCATTATCAATATTATTATTATTATTATTACTATTATTATTATTATCATTATTATTATCATTATTATCATTACTATTATTATTATCATTACTATTATTAATACTATTATCATTATCATTATTATCACTTTTATTATTATCATCATTATTCTTATCATCATTATTAATACCATTAGTACTATCCATATAATTGTCATTATTACTATTATAATTATCATCATTAATATCAATACCATTGTCAATAATATTATTATCATCATAATCATAAACATTATGATCATCATTTTCATTATAATCACTATAACAATGATGGTGATGATAATAACGATAATGATAATAATGATAATAATCATAATAATAATATAAATAATATTGATAATAATATCAATAATCATAACTATTATGATGATGTTGATGATGATGATATTACTACTCCTACTACTAATGATGATGATGATGATGATGATTATAATAATGATCATAAAGATGATCATAATGATGATGATGATGAAAACAATAACAAAATGATGATGATGATGATGATGATGATGATGATGATGATGATGATGATGATGATGATGATGATGATGATGATGATGATGATGATGATGATGATGATGATGATGATGATAAGAATAACGATAATAATGATAATAACAATAATAATAATAATAATAATAATAATAATAATAATAATAATAATAATAATAATAATAATAATAATAACAATAAAAAATGATAATGATAATAATAATAATAATAATAATAATAATAATAATAATAATAATAATAATAATAATAATAATAATAATAATAACAACAACAATTAGTAGTAGCAGTTTCAGTAATCGTAATTGCAATAATTATAACAACAGTAATGATAATCATAATAATTGTAACAACAACAACAAAAATAATAATTGTTCTTGTTCTGTTTTTGTTATTGGTACTGATACTGTCATTGATATTGTTATTGTTATTATCATTATTATCATATAATATTACTATCTTTATCATTACTATTTTCATTATTACCATTATTGCTGCCATTATTAGTTATAATTATTATTATCATAATCATCATCATCATAGGTTTCCATATCACTGTTATTATCATTATTATTATTGTTGCAATTATAATCATTATAATCAGTATCATCATTATTATCATTATTTTCATACAATACCATAAATAAATAACTAAATATATGTAAATA
>NC_091587.1:21416191-21421191 GCF_042767895.1 Penaeus vannamei | reverse complement strand
TGGGAGGGAGAGAGGGAGAGGGAGAAAGAGGAGGTATGGGGGAAAGAGAGAGAGGAAGAGGGTGAGGAAGAAGGAGAAGCAGACGGAGAGGGAGGAGGTATGGGGAGGGGAAGCCGTGGAAGCCAGGGAGGGGCGCTGAGGATGGGGGAGAGAGGAGAAGGAGGAGGTATGGGGAGAGGGAGAAGGAGGAGGTATGGGGGAAAGAGGGTGAGGAAGAAGGAGAAGCAGACGGAGAGGGAGGAGGAATGGGGAGGGGAAGCCGTGGAAGCCAGGGAGGGGCGCTGAGGATGGGGGGGAGAGAGGGAGAGGGAGAGGGAGAAAGAGGAGGTATGGGGGAAAGAGAGAGAGAGAGAGGAAGAGGGTGAGGAAGAAGGAGAAGGAGACGGAGAGGGAGGAGGTATGGGGAGGGGAAGCCGTGGAAGCCAGGGAGGGGCGCTAAGGATGGGGGGGAGAGAGGGAGAGGGAGAGGGAGAAAGAGGAGGTATGGGGGAAAGAGGGTGAGGAAGAAGGAGAAGCAGACGGAGAGGGAGGAGGTATGGGGAGGGGAAGCCGTGGGAGCCAGGGAGGGGCGCTGAGGATGGGGGGAGAGAGGGAGAGGGAGAGGGAGGGGAGGTATGGGGAGGAAGAGAGGGAAAGGGAGAGGGAGGAGGTGCGGGGAGGGGAAGAGGAAGAGAGGAGATATGGGGAAGGGGAGATGGAGAGAAAGAGAGAGGGAGAGAGAGAGAGAGAATAAGGAAGGAAGAGGAAAGGATTGGCAAAAAATTGCCTATTGTGTTCTCATAATTATTCGGTGAACCTATTGCTGACAAGCAGATTTCAAAAAAAATAAAATAGATTAAAAGAAAATGTCGTTTTTCTCTTTCTTTCCTCTATAGAAAAAAAAATTCCCTGATATCACTGTACAGTTAACTTTTACTTCAATAATCATAAAGTATAAAAAAATACAAAGAAAAATAATTGATATTACGTTTCTTCTGTCTACTGTATTTGATCAATTGTCTATGCGTGATCCAAATTAAGTGATCCAAAGAATAAAGAATCTAATATCTATGAGTTTTATGTCAGGATTTGATTAGAAATACTTCACCGTGACTGTAAAATGTTAAAACATGAAGACAAGTTAAAACGTTTTTTCGCTTCTCTGTAAGTAAAGTTACCCGTTAAAATTTGCACTGAAAGAATAATCGAACACTGATGATCATTTGTTATAATTACATTGAAGTTACTGTTATTTTCTGTTCGTGAGGCTTAATCTTCATCCTTCGGTAAGAATCGAAAAGGCTAATTATGATTTATCTTCGTATGGAAATTACTCCAATTTTCAGCGTAAGTGAAAATTGGATCAGCTGTTCCGTAGATTCTACTCGCGCACCAAGACTAAAATCCTCACTTGAATGATAGAAAATTCGATGCTTATATAAAAAAGTAATAAACAAGTAATACATTTGAAAAACAGACGAATAGATAAATGCACATGATTTTAGGTATATGATATTTTTCTAGTTTTTACCCTCAAGTTATGTAATAATCTTTACCAGTAGCATTCGAATCGTGTTGGCTTCGTGTTCTCATCACCAGTACAAGTCGTAAGATACATGTTTGTTTGTGTTTTGTTTTCTTGTCTGTAGAAAGCCGTTGGCTGATCTCAGTACGTTAACTACGCATTTATTGTTTACTAAACATTCTTAAGGCGATA
The DNA here is from genome assembly GCF_042767895.1 of Penaeus vannamei. NCBI lineage: Eukaryota > Metazoa > Arthropoda > Malacostraca > Decapoda > Penaeidae > Penaeus > Penaeus vannamei. The sequence continues at coordinate 21,419,495 of NC_091587.1, read as the reverse complement.
GTGATTAAAGTTGATATTCTTAAAGTAAAATCGGGTCAGATTCTTCCGCCTTCATCTCTTGCGAAGGTTAGTTCTTTTAAGACACTATTTTTAATAATAGAGGTACTTTACATAAGCTTAAAAGGGAGATTTCTTTTAAAAGCATCTTTATGGGAAAACTAATGGAATATTCAATAATAGAGGTACTTTGTATAAGCTTAAAAGGGATATTTCTTTATCTGGTCAGTAGAATGGACCGTCTACATTTCTTGCTTAGTATTATCGTAGGTAGACCGTTTTACATGCTTTAAGTCCTAAAAAGCTGAATATTCTGGAACAAAGATGTCTCCGCTATCGCCTATTTCAATGTCATTCTCCTGTTCAACTGTGTCTTTAGCGGGAATTCAGTCTCAGAATTCTTAGTCAGAAAGACAGCAAATTTGTCTCAGACACTCTGGTAAAGCCCATACTGATATCTTCATACAATGGGATCTGCTTAGAAAATAAAAAAGGAATATATGAATTATCGGCAATTATTTCTTATCCTCTCTAAAGCACACCTTTTATCTTGCAAACTGAATATTCATTTGTCGGCGAGAAACTTTTTTTTTTTGTAATTGAAACGTGTTACAGGTTCCCTTCAAGCAGGCAGAGCAAGGGGGGGGGGTTGTCTATCTTGACTACAGTCCCTACTGGGCGATACAAGTTTTTTCGGGGGTAATATGAATCGTAATATATATCTTCAAAAATGAGAGTAGATAATCTTTCTCTGGTTAATAGACCTCATTTTTTATTCTTATTAGTTTTTAGAGCAAGCAATACAGCGTTCATCTATCTATATATATTAGAAAAAATGAAACTCAGAATCTACCATCTCGCTACATTCTGCAGTATGTAACATTGTGTTTAATTTGCCACAATTGGACAGAAACTCTTCTTGCAGTCTGGCATAGTAAATTGCACATTCATAATCCATACAACTTTTCTGTCATTACTCGTATGATCACTTGAAGAAAAAAGTCGAATAGATGTACCACGTGACCCAGCCCTCCCTTGTTATGCATGCCCTTATATGGCGCGCCTCTACAAACATACGAATGTGCACACTAAGCCCATTTATTTCTCTTAAACATGATGCCAAACTGTTAAAAGGAGATGAATAGATACTTTGGTCTAATCCGTAGGTATCGAAATATATAAGGTAGTCATGCTGGTTAGGGAAATAAACCCAGTGACCCATTTTACTTTTTTTCCCTTTTTTTTTAGAACATTAACTGTTGCAAAATGTAGAACCGATCCTCACACGTGTTCAACCAGGTTAACTCGTTCAGTTGCTAAGAATCCCAAGTAGACTGAATTAAAGGTGTAATTTTTCTGATTACAAATACGATATTCATCAAGACGATTCATCCTCAAACATCAATGGAGATAGCTTTATTCTTGTCAATAAACAAAACTCTCTGTGTTTCCGCGAAGAGAAGGCATACAATATTAACCGCCTGGAACTCGTCAGATGTTATCTCTAGTCTCAGAGAAGTTGCCGGGGTGTTAGGCTTTTCGTGTCCTCTTCTCTTCCCTCCTAACACTCGCCATTTCCAGCGCCGGTGAATGTTAGCGCTTTTTTGGCTGCTCAGGACACTAAACAGACCCATTTCCTCCTGAAAAAAACAGGTGACTCGAAGGTTCGTATACCAGCAAATAGATGGTTATAGATATATCTATCAGATATATAGACAGATATGCCTTTATTTCTGCATCTATATTTATGAAAATTCATTGGGTCGGGCCTGGCGCAATTTTAACAAACCGGCTGCTTAGTGACATCACTTTTACCATCGGCATCATATTACTTTTAATTTAGCATTCTTCCAACTTGACTGTTTTAATGTGTCAAAGAAAAGTGCGGAATTCACTAACTTCGGGCTGCAAAAAGTTGGTCCTCATGACTGCTCGCAACGCGCACGAACGAGCGAATAAACAATCCACTCGCGCGCTCCCCTTTTTATAGAAGCCAGCGCGGTCTGGTGTGCAATACCGGCGTGACACTGTGGGCGGCTTCTGTACGCGTCATAAAACTTAAATCCGGATTAAAGTTTTATCCAAATCCTCCGTACAGATTTAAATAACGCTGCCAGACGCACAAGTCAATGCGATTATCAGTAAAGCTGCTCTTTTACTTAGAAGAGCGGCTATTCGTGTAGTGGCAATTAGCAGCTAACCTCTCGATAACGAGACATTAGAGAGAGAGAAAAAACATACATATATACGGTAGTATTATATCATGAAGATACTTATTTGTGCCACTACAAATAAAATATATATAAATAGCTTTAAATATTTTTTGCACCTTATAGGCAACTGAACTAAAGGTGTCAATCAAATGATACTCACAACATCAATGTAAATTCAGAAAAAGACGCAGAAATAAAGGCATATCTGTCTATATACCTCATAGATATACATTTAACTATCAATTTGCCCGGTTGATATGCATGTCTAGACTGATAAACATGCATTTATTTCTTTATTTATGCATGTCAAGTACACGGACATTCTTAACAATTTTTAACAAACCGGCCGATAGACTACACAAAAGTCTAAAACCCTATAAAAGAAGAAAGAAGAAAGAACAAGGGTAGTTTTTTCAGGATGTGACTGTCCAGGAATATGACAACAAAATAACCGCGCGGATTTAAAGTCACTGTAATATAGAGATTCAGAAAGTTTGTACTTTGAATTTGAGATCTAATCGGGATGTTATTAAAAGTTTTTTTTTTTTTTTTTTTTTTTTGTCTACTGAAAAAGTAATCCGTATCCGCGCTTAATATGAGTAGACATCAAGCAACATGAACGGGTTCGTACGGTATATTGTCTGCATCTATAGGAAAATTTACAGGATGATATATTCCTGTTCAAATCCCAAGGTCGACATGGCTCATTCAAGTAGTTTCTAAGAATACAATTTTCAACCTTAAGGTCGAACGTCAATGAGGATTCGTGTAAACTAAAATCCATTTGTTTTGACTTTGTGACATATCAATCAAATTACAATCTCGTGTTTAAGTTATTTTGTAATATCATGAATAGTTTCCGTAAGAAAGTTTCATTTAAGAGGATGTTTCCTAAGAAAATGGTATGAAGCCTCCTCTCTATCAACATATATCTAATAGAAATTTATTGTAAAGGTATTACTCTTGACCAGCGTATAGAGACCGCTGGGATAAAGAAGCTTATCTAAAGCTACCTCGTAGTCTAGCATTTTGTTCAAACTATTTTAGAAAGTTGTCGTCTTATTTTCCGGAAACTCTTTAGACTTAGTAATGAA
>NC_091587.1:21411191-21413691 GCF_042767895.1 Penaeus vannamei | reverse complement strand
GGTCGCTATGTCTAGTAAATGAGACAGAAGACTAAGTACAGTTTTATTTATTCCGCAATGGATTTATTTTTTTTTGCGAGATCCGTTTAACGGGGTTTTAAAAAGCGTGACTTGTAAAATGCTATGTAATCTCTCTCTCTCCCTCTCTCTCTATCTGTCTCTTTCTCTCTCTCTCCCTCTCTCTCTATCTGTCTCTTTCTCTCTCTCTCTCTCTCTCTGTCTATCTGCCTGTCAAGGGCGGCAGCGTTGCCAATGTTTACCTTCGTCGTCTGCTTTGCGAACCAAAAAAAGCGCGGGAAGGAACACTGCGGACTTTGCGGACCACAGTTTCTCATGATTGGAATTTGATCTTTTTATGGTTGATATCGAAAATAAAATGCCATTACCGTTTGCTTTTATTTCTTTATATATCTATTTCTATCTTACATCACCATAAATTTGTGTAACACATGTATTTCAGCCACTGAAAAGAAATAGGAGTTCCCAATGCACAGCAATCCCTAGGCATTTCTCAACCTTCAAAAATGTTAGTATTGTTCGTATGCTGAGAAATGCAGGCAATTTTATTATTACATTTTCATCAGTTACATCGCTTCCTTATGTATTGTAATCTGATATTTCTTAAGAAGGGGAAGGGGAGGGGCATGGAGAATGTTGAATTATGTCCATTTTTCTACGGGCGGTGGCGGCGACAGCGGAAAAAGGGTTAAGAGTTGAGCTTAAGAGTTCTTAAGGCCATTCAAAGGTAATCAAGGAATTTAAAACACTTTTCATAGTTTTTCTAAGAAGCTTTTACTTCTTCCATTACTTCATCTTTGGTATCTGATACCTTCCTCACTAATGTTAGAACTCATCTGACTAGAGCTTTCGCGAAGACTCGAAATATTTATTTTTTTACATACTGTTTCATATTGTTTCACCAACACATTTTATTCGTCCAAGCATAGGGAAAAGGGTTCTTCGTACAGAGACCTTTTTTGTCCTCTTCCTTCTCGGTCCATTTTCCTCTTTGAACAAATCACTGAACCTCGCATGATTAACATTATATAGGCCTAGTTTATAGGGATTCCGGTCGTTACCAACCCGATTTTTTTCGTTTCTTGCTCATGGGAAACGCTGCTTCTTCTATTTTTTTTTCTTCTTTAACTTGCAATTCATTCATTATTCGCGTGGAAAATGATTCAATTTATAGGGAAAATGATTTGTTTATGCAAAGTATCGACTTTTAATAATTCGAAGAATATTTGTCCCCTAATTACTAGTTTATTCCATAATTACTAGAGGATTGTTGGAAGAGTAATTTAGGAAAGCATTAGCACGGTCGTTAGAGTTAAAATAATCCTTGTTATGGTTCAGTCTGTCCCTCACTTTTTTTTTTTTTTATCTCTCTCTCTGCGAAATGACGTTTTGTCGCACCGATAATTCTGTTCTTTTTTTTCTCTCTCTCTCTTTCTACTTCTCCTCTCTCTGTCCTCCCATCTTCCTCGTTTTGTCGCATCGATAATTCTGTTTTTTTTCTCTCTCTCTCTCTCTCTCTGCTAAGCCTTCCATACTTATTCATACTCACTCACTCACTCTCCCTCCATTTATTTCTACAAAATTCAACACTACATATATATATATTCTACCATTGCCCCATAAACTTTAGAAGCATTATTTAAAACAGTATTGAAATGATTAAAAATGTCTTGTAATGCGAGAATTGTCGAATTGAAAATATGCTCATTTCTGAAGTAATACTTTCTATGTACTTATTAACGAAAGGTCGTTTTACGGAGGTATTATCTGGTACCTCTGACTCTTAGGTATCAGAGGTACCAGATAATACCTCCGTAAAACGACCTTTCGTTAATAAATACATAGAAAGTATTACTTCAGAAAGGAGCATATTTTCAATTCGACAATTCGCATTACAAGACATTTTTAATCATTTCAATGCTGTTATTCCTCTAAGTTCTAATGAAGTATTTTCATGGTGTTTGCCCTTTCACCTTAATGCGGCTCGCTAAAAATTTTACTCCTCTTCCTCTTCCTCTTATTATTATTATTATTGTAGCCGATATCTTAGTACTATCGGGATTCACTTTATTTTGCTGTTTTTTTTTTTTTTTTTTTTTTTTTTTTTTTTTTTTTTTTTGTCGCGCTGGTCGGAGCGTGTGCTGGTGAAGGTGTTGGGGAAGAGGACGCCGTAGCTTAGGGAAACCTGACATTGCGGGGGATCCTGTGGGAGGAGGAGAGCGAGAAGTAGAAGGATCCTGCGGGAGAAGAACGCGGAAGGAACAACAACAAAAAAGTCCTACAGAATGGCCAGGGGAACGAAAAGTTGAATGATCCTTCGGGAGGAACAACGGCTCTGTTTATTTGTTTGGTTTTGGGTCAATGGGCGATTCCTTTGGTCTTGTCTTCGTGACGAATGCAAATTTTGGAATTTTTATTGCACGGAAACTTTTATTTTATGTTTTGGAATATGTCTGCATCTGAAGAAATTTATACTTTTTGG
>NC_091587.1:21386191-21388691 GCF_042767895.1 Penaeus vannamei | reverse complement strand
TCATCATTGATTCTACGTTTCTCTTTTCCTTCCATTTCCTCTTTCTCTTTACGGATTTTTTTTCGATGCGTTTATCTCCCGTTGCTATTCACCCCCGTATTTCCCTTCTTTTTCCTTCCATTTCCCTTTCTAACTCCTAAATCACCTGATTTTTTTTTCTTTCACATTCTTCTTCACATCTTAACGTTTTCTCCTACACACTCCCTTTAATTTCTCCCTGAAATTGCCTTTCTTTATCCTTGCTTTACCTCCCGACATTTTCTTCAACCATTTTCCCTTCTACGTTATCGTCCCGACATTTTCTTCAACCATTTTCCCTTCTACATGACCTTCCTCCATTCTCATCTCCACATCAAGATTTTTTTACCCCACGTAATCCAGCCTTTTTCCCCCACCAAACAAATGCCTTCATTTATTCTCCTCTCAAACTGCAAACATTGTATATAAAAAATACTTGTAACCTACTTAGACCTAATAAACTATTTCAATTTCAATTTCTCCTTCACAAACATCCACCCTTTCCCCTCTACATTCTCCCTTCTTCAGGACCTTCTTCCCCTCTCAGCATCTTTTCCCTTTACACACTCTGCACCCCTTTTCCCCCTACACACTCTACCCTTTCTTCCCTACACACTCTACCCCTTTTCCCCCTACACACTCTACCCCTTTTCCCCCAAGCACACTCCCCACCCTTTTCCCCCTCACAATACGCTACCCCTTTTCCCCCTACACACTCTACCCCTTTTCCCCCTACACTCTACCCCTTTCCCCCTACACACTCTACCCCTTTTCCCCCTACACACTCTACCTCCTTTTCCCCCTACACACTCTACCCCTTTTCCCCCTACACACTACTCACCCCTTTTCCCCCTACAATACTCTACCCTTTTCCCCCTTTTATACACTCTACCCCTTTTTCCCCCTACACACTCTACCCTTCTTTTTCCCCTACACACTCTACCTCTCTTTCCCCTACACACTCTCATCTCCCTTTTCCCCCTACACACTCTACCCTTTTCCCCCTACACCTCTACCCCTTTTCCCCCTACACACTCTACCCCTTTTCCCTCATTATATTTCTACTCCCTTTTCCCTACACACTCTACCCCTTTTCCCCCTACACACTCTACCCCTTTTTTCCCCCTACACACTCCCACCCCTTTTCCCCTCTACACACTCTAACACCTTTTCCCCCTACACACTCTACCCCTTTTCCCCCTACACACTCTACCCCTTTTCCCCCTACACACTCTACCCCCTTTCCCACACACCCCCACACTCCTTTTCCCTAAGATTTACCCCTTTTCCCCACACACTCTACCCTTTTCCCCCTACACTCTTCACTCTCTTTCCCCCTACAATACTCCCCACCCCTTCCCCCACACTTTTCCCTTCCCCCCACATTCTACCCCTTTTCCCCCTACACACTCTACCCCCTTTTCCCCCTATACACTCTACCCCTTTTCCCCCTACACACTCTTGCCCCTTTTCCCCTACACACTCTACCCCTTTCCCCCTACACACTCTACTCCCTTTTCCCCCTACACACTCTACCCTCTTTTTCCCTACCCACCACTCTGTTCCCGCATTTCCCCCTACACACTTCCTACCCTTCCCCCCCCCCCCCCACCACCACCACCACCACCAGAACCTTCCCGCCCCGACGCGTCCTCACTTGGGTACTGTCGCAGTTGCTAATGGCTATGAACCACCACCGCTCCCTGACGCTCCTGAAACTCCTGGAGCCCTTGCAGTGGTACGTCGCCTTGTCCCCGGGGTGGCGTATCACCTCGCACTCGGAGTTGATGGACACCAGAGTCAAGTTGATGAACTGGTTGTTTTCCCGCTTCATCACCGCCTCTCGCTCCTGGCAATTCTGCGTGGGGGGAAAAGGGGAAATAATCATAGGGGAAGGGAGGTTTGTGTGGAGAAAATGGAGGTAAGTGTACGGTAAAAAATCTTTGTGTGGGGGTAAGAAATCTTTTTGTGGGGGAAAGGGGAAATAATCATAGGGGAAGGGAGGTTTGTGTGGAGAAAATGGAGGTAACTGTACGGTAAGAAATCTTTTTGTGGGGGCAAGAAATCTTTTTTTGTGGGGAAAGTGGGAAGACCGTCATAGGGGAAAGGGAGGTTTGTGTGGAGAAAATGGAGGTAAACTGTAATGGTAAGAGAATCTTTGTGGGGGTAAGAAATCTTTTTGTGGGGGAAAGGGGAAATAATCATAGGGGAAGGGAGCTTTGTGTGGAGAAAATGGAAGGTAACTGTACGGTATGAAATCTTTTTTGGGGGAAAAGGGGGAATAATTGTATGGGAGAGGAGCCTTGTGTGGAGAAAATGGAGGTAACTGTACGGTAAGATTTTTTGTGGGGGAAAAGGGGAATTAATCATATGGGGAGGTAGCTTTGTGTGGAGAAAATGAAGGTAACTGTACGGTAAGAAATCTTTGTGTGGGGGAAAAGGGGGAATAATTGTATGGGAAGGGAGCCTTGTGTGGAGAAAA
>NC_091587.1:21353691-21358691 GCF_042767895.1 Penaeus vannamei | reverse complement strand
AACCTACGACGCTTCTCTCATACCTTACGAAACGCCCTGAGAAGAGTAGTTATGAAAAATAATTACAGACTAATTAGATCCAATCACTTCACATCACATAAAAAAAAACTCGTATATATCAAATTCCGAAAATTTCAGGTTAGAACTCGCACATTTTTGCCACAATACTAACGTGCCGCTTTTGTTACAAGAGAATAACACAATGCGCCGATGGAACAAAATCTGATAAAGCACACTTAAGAAATATCGAATATAATATTGGTAATCCAGGTGACCAATATTATTTTCTTAAAGGCAAGGCGGTCCTGTGTGTAAGCGGCCTCTGCGTTCTGAAAAAAGAGGGAAGAATCTTAATAAAAAATATGAGCTTCTAAAGGGTCAAATAATGTCGTGTATAATTTGTGGTTTGAGATAAATGATTGACACCAGTTATTTTATGTTACATGACATATATATATATATATTGTTGCAAATCCTCCTTGCAACAGCGTGGCACAGGTGAGAGAAATATAGCAATATTCTCCCTTTATTTCATTCTAATTATCACGGCGCCAATACGAGAGTCAAAGGCAATGCTGGCCACAAACATTCATAATATCCGTCTTTCTGCTGTTAATAACTAAGACACAACACTCATCTACGTAGCCGATGCAGCACGACACTCGGAAGGTGGCATGAGGCGGGTTAGGGCGTGACAGTTCCTCACGTGCGCTGAAAAATGCAGTCTTTTCAGCACAGAATCCGTGCACGAGGTCTGTCTTCATCCGTCTTCCCTCGATTCCCCCCTCCTTCGCGCTTCTTTTTTTCCCGCCAAAAAAACAAAACAAAAACAAAAACATATGCACGTCGCGATGCGCAAACAGCGTTCACAGTAATATAAATTATTATTTTAAGATAAAAAATAAAATAAAAAATCAATCTCACACTGACAAAGGATATGTTCACTACAACAGGATGCTTTATATGCACCCAACAACCATATATAATTTCACTGACATATCCACTCTCCACTAAAATCTGAGCCAAGATTCCCTGACCACTTAACTGCCTAGAATCCGAAAAAAAAAATCCGCAATCCACTGAAATTTTAGAGCCGAAAATTCTGTTTTACTTTGAAATCTCAACTAGAATACAAAAAAAAAAAAAAAATACTGTTCAGTGAAATCCCAAAGAAAGTGCGAAAAAAATCTGCTATCCACTGAAATATCAGTTAGAATTTTTTTAAAATCGAATATTATCTGAAATATCAAATAGAAATCTGGAAAAAATGCTAACCACTGAAATATCTAATAAAATCGGAAAAAAACTGCAATTCATTAGAATTTCAAAATAGCAGAAAAAGCTGTTATAACCTGACATTTGTTACTTACTGAATTCTCATTTAAATACAAAAAATCTAACCCCTGAAACCTTCAAGAAAATACAAAAAAATCTGTCATCCTTGAAACTATCAAAGATATACCTATAAACCAAATAAAATACTAAAATCTCAGAGAAAAAATGAAAAAAATAGCTGACTGAAAATTCTACTAAAATCCGGCATGTGTATTGTGCGATCCAACGAAATTTCCACAAAAATATGTTGTCTTCAGAAAATTCCACGAATGTACATTATTTACTACTCACATTCCTTGTTTAATGATCCAGTTTTCGTGTTAATCTATTTTATTTTAACTAAGTCAATTTATTGTTGGTTCTGTCTGCGTTCTAATGCACACTGTATGTTTATTAAGATCAAATTACTGGCTTTGTTTCTCTATTTAATAAACGGAATTGCAATGGAAATATTTCGTAAACAAACATTGGTGAAACAATATTACAATTATTCACTTTAATATATGCAGCACTTTTCATTATAGTTACTTCTCATCTACATTCCTTCTGTCAATATTCCTTCTCGAGGACCATTCTCAAAAATAGCAAAGGGTTTCGGCATATTTGTGTGTTTTCTTTCCTTCTTTGTTCCATCTACAATTTGTTCAGGATGGACCCTTCACGTGTGTGTGTGTGTGTGTGAGTGTGAATGTCAGTGTCAGTGTCAGTGTCAGTGTGTGTGTGTGTGTGTGTGTGTGTGTTTGAGATTTCTGTGGCCGCCTATACTGTATAATAAATTCCCCAAGACTAAGAAAGGAAGGGAGCGCAATACAGCATGCTAGGTTACATCTTAAAAAGGTGTGAAATAACTCTTAAGATATGGTAGACAACACTAATCGTCCCCTGCATTTCGCGAGAAATACTCGCCCTGGCAGTTTTGCACATATTTGCAACACTGATTAAATGAAAGCCACAACTTTTGAAATAGTAATTGAAATTAGACTGATCTATCTCTTACTTTCTAAGCAGTACGAGAACTATTAATGGGACAAGTGGTTACGTAGCTAAGTGAAACAAATATAAACAACTGGCTAACATGTCAGGAAAGGAAAAAAACATCAGCTATGTGAACGCTTTCCAATTATTCTGATGCAGGCACGGTAGAGCTTCACCTAAAGAAAAAAATAATCAAGAGAAATCTGTTCTATGATGTATAGAGGGAAATAATCACAGCCCAATCCTATCATAGGCCTATATGAAAATCAACCGGGGACATTGTAGGAGTCGGTAAGGATATAAAGAGCGGTACCTTTAATTCACATTTAATTTTTCTCAAACAATACTCTGAACAAATAAATCTGTAAAACAGCCACCCGATTTATGTAGCGCTATTCCTATGGTTGTAAATAAAAATGCTTTTAACACTGAAAATCTGGACCAACAACAACAAGGAACACTGGTTGTAGGTTAAAAGGAATCGCAGGGCGCTTAAATCTTACCACCAAAATACATATCACAGAGTTAATAAAATATAAGAATAGGTAGCATGAAGATAATAAAAAATGGGAATACGTTGCACTGAGGTAATAAAAGACAGGAATGCGCAGCACGAAAATTATAAAAAGACTAATCATTGAGGTATCTGACCGTCATGAGGGTCGGGGGTGCCGCTTCCCATGCAATGAGGCTGATATTCGGTGAAGATGATGCACTTTTATCAGCTGTTTTCATTCATACGTTTCTTGAAAAGAGGATTTCATAATATCCGAATAAAATCCTCCACCTTAGCCCCATATGCTGATAATTCGTACAGTGTATAGCAACAGACTGTTCGTGGAATTTCGAAAATGGCGCGAAAACACATCATGACCCATTTTCTTTGGAAGTTTCAAACGAAAATGTCATTCTCCAAAAGTGAGAGAGAAAAAAAACTCGTTATAACGACCGACGTCAAACAAGTAACTTACATTGGTAATCAAATAGGCAAAAGAAAATTACAAGAAAAATATGGTGGGGCTTAGTGAAAGAACATTGACCTCTCACTGCTTCCTTTCCGGACGCGCTTCCCAAAACTTAAAGCTAAGTTAAAGACAAAGCTGATAACTGGCCAAAGGAACTTAAACCAAATAAATAAATAAATAAATAAATAAATAAATAAAGCATGAGACATATATAACGGCGGCAAAGGCATATGCGATCTCTACGGCATTCACCCCCGGACTTCAGCTTTCATAAACCTTACTAATGAGCAGAGTTTCAGATTTGGGACAGGACATCAAGAGAAAGTCATAAGAATTGTTCGCCTGTGCTCTGTCTCTCTGTCTGATGGTCTGTGTGTCTGACAGTCTGTGTGTCTCTCTGTCCGTCGCTCTCTCTTCTTTCTTTCTTTTTTTCTCTCTCTCTCTCTCTCTCTCTCTTTTTCTTTCTCTCTCTCTCTCTTCTTTCTTTTTTTCTTTCTCTCTCTCTCTCCCCCCCCCCCTATTTCTCCCTTCCTCGCCCTCCTTTATTTCTCCATTCCTGGCTCTCCCATTTCTCTCCCTCTTCCTCCCCCTATCATTCTCACTCTCTCACCCCCCTATCACTCACTTCCTCTCTCACTCTCTCTCTCTATCTATCTATCTATCTCTCCTATTTCTTCCTTCCTCGCCCTCCCCTATCTCTCCCTTTCCTTCCCTCTCTCTCACTCTCCCTCCTCCTATATATATCTCTCTCTCTCTCCACCTATCACTCACTCTCACTCCCAAAAATTAACGCTCATGAGAGACATGTCATTACACCCGAGTGGGATGAATATTACAGACACAATCACATAAAGAACATCAATAAAAACCGTAAACTAAACATCAGCTCAAACAGATCAAATTGTTCGTCAAGATGTGATAAATGGCCTTGCCCGAACAGTTTGAAATTTGTGTCAACGGTATCGAAACATCACCCAGAGCGGAAATAATAACAATAATAATAGGCGATCATACCTCAGCCTTCACATAAACCATTACATTTAGCACATTGATTTGTAAAAAACATTAATCATTAAACCACCACAGGAAGTTGATGCACAAGAATCAGGCGCACCGAACTGGTTAACGACCCTAACAATCAATATCATGGACCTCACTCTTGCCGTAATGGAATTCGGCGATGCTTTAGCCTTCGGTAGGGTAGGTTAGCAGCAGATTTACCAACCGAGTGCCATTGTGGTTCTTCCTCTGATGGCGTTTATGCGAGGGAGTACAAGGAATTGAGGTTTTGTACTCGTTATAATAGAGAGAGTGATGTCACAACCAAAATGTAGCTAAAAAGACTCATATAATAGAGAGTGATGAATAAAGAGAGCTAGAAAACTCACGACGTTACGGTACAACTCACACACACACACACACACACACACACACACACACACACACACACACACACACACACACACACACACACACACACACACACACACACACACATATAGGGATTGGGCTATCTACAGCTAAATCAAATGAGGCTAGAGTTAGTCAAAGTGTTCGAGGATTCTGGGCGCGTGGACAGAAAACCTTCCTTGATATCTGAATGTCCGGACCATAGTTTGGCCATGAGAGTCGAAGAAATTCCTGTTTTGCGTCCACCGCCCGCAGTTCCCGACAACGACACCAAAAAAATAAATTTTTTAAAATAAATTGCATTACTCCCCTAAA
>NC_091587.1:21341191-21348691 GCF_042767895.1 Penaeus vannamei | reverse complement strand
TTCACACCTCAGACAGACAGACAGACAGACAGAATTCACACTTCAGACAGACAATTCACACCTCAGACAGACAGACAGACAGAATTCACACCTCAGACAGACAGACAGACAGACAGAATTCACACTTCAGACAGACAGAATTCACACCTCACACAGACAGAATTCACACCTCAGACAGACAGACAGACAGAATTCACACTTCAGACAGACAGAATTCACACCTCAGACACACAGACAGACAGAATTCACACTTCAGACAGACAGAATTCACACCTCACACAGACAGAATTCACACCTCAGACAGACAGACAGACAGACAGAATTCACACCTCAGGCACACAGAATCCACACCTCAGACAGACAGACAGACAGAATCCACACCTCAGACACACAGAATCCACACCTCAGACAGACAGACAGACAGAATTCACACCTCAGACAGACAGACAAACAGAATTCACACTTCAGACAGACAGAATCCACACCTCAGACAGACAAAATTCACACCTCAGACAGACAGAATTCACACCTCAGACAGAAAGAATCCACACCTCAGACAGACAGAATTCACACCTCAGACAGACAGAATTCACACCTCAGACAGACAGACAGAATTCACACCTCAGACAGACAGAATTCACACCTCAGACAGACAGAATTCACACCTCAGACAGACAGAATTCACACCTCAGACAGACAGACAGAATTCACACCTCAGACAGACAGAATTCACACCTCAGACAGACAGACAGAATTCACACCTCAGACACACAGACAGACAGAATTCACACCTCAGACAGACAGACAGACAGAATTCACACCTCAGACAGACAGAATTCACACCTCAGACAGACAGACAGACAAAATTCACACCTCAGACAGACAGAACTCACACCTTAGACAGACAGAATTCACATCTCAGACAGAGAGAATCCACACCTCAGACAGACAGAATTCACATCTCAGACAGACAGAATCCACACCTCAGACAGACAGAATTTACACCTCAGACAGACAGACAGAATTCACACCTCAGACAGACAGAATTTACACCTCAGACAGACAGAATTCACACCTCAGACAGACAGAATTCACACCTCAGACAGACAGAATTCACACCTCAGACAGACAGACAGACAGACAGACAGAATTCACACCTCAGACAGACAGACAGACAGAATTCACACCTCAGACAGACAGACAGACAGAATTCACACCTCAGACAGACAGAATTCACACCTCAGACAGACAGACAGAATTCACACCTCAGACACACAGACAGACAGAATTCACACCTCAGACAGACAGACAGACAGAATTGACATCTCAGACAGACAGACAGACAGAATTCACACCTCAGACAGACAGACAGACAGAATTCACACCTCAGACAGACAGAATTCACACCTCAGACAGACAGACAGAATTCACACCTCAGACAGACAGACAGACAGAATTCACACCTCAGACAGACAGACAGAATTCACACCTCAGACAGACAGACAGACGGAATTCACACCTCAGACAGACAGACAGACAGAATTCACACCTCAGACAGACAGACAGACAGACAGAATTCACACCTCAGACAGACAGACAGACGGAATTCACACCTCAGACAGACAGAATTCACACCTCAGACAGACAGACAGAATTCACACCTCAGACAGACAGACAGACAGAATTCACACCTCAGACAGACAGACAGACAGAATTCACACCTCAGACAGACAGACAGAATTCACATCTCAGACAGACAGACAGACAGAATTCACACCTCAGACAGACAGACAGACAGAATTCACACCTCAGACAGACAGAATTCACACCTCAGACAGACAGAATTCACACCTCAGACAGACAGACAGAATTCACACCTCAGACAGACAGACAGACAGAATTCACACCTCAGACAGAGACAGAATTCACACCTCAGACACACAGACAAACAGAATTCACACCTCAGACAGACAGACAGACAGAATTCACACCTCAGACAGACAGACAGACAGAATTCACACCTCAGACAGACAGACAGACAGAATTCACACCTCAGACAGACAGACAGACAGAATTCACACCTCAGACACACAGACAGACAGAATTCACACCTCAGACAGACAGACAGAATTCACACCTTAGATAGACAGACAGAATTCACACCTCAGACACACAGACAGACAGAATTCACACCTCAGACAGACAGACAGAAGAATTCACACCTCAGACACACAGACAGACAGAATTCACACCTCAGACAGACAGACAGACAGAATTCACACCTCAGACAGACAGAATTCACACCTCAGACAGACAGACAGAAGAATTCACACCTCAGACAGACAGACAGACAGAATTCACACCTCAGACAGACAGACAGACAGAATTCACACCTCTGACAGACAGACAGACAGAATTCACACCTCAGACAGACAGAATTTATACCTCAGACAGACAGACGGACAGAATTCACACCTCAGACACACAGACAGACAGAATTCACACCTCAGACACACAGACAGACAGAATTCACACCTCAGACAGACAGAATTCACACCTGACAGGCAGAATTCACACCTCGGACAGACAGACAGACAGAATTCACACCTGACAGACAGAATTCACACCTCAGACAGACAGACAGACAGAATTCACACCTCAGACACACAGACAGACAGAATTCACACCTCAGACACACAGACAGACAGAATTCACACCTCAGACAGACAGACAGACAGAATTCACACCTCAGACAGACAGACAGACAGAATTCACACCTCAGACAGACAGACAGACAGAATTCACACCTCAGACAGACAGACAGACAGAATTCACACCTCAGACAGACAGACAGACAGAATTCACACCTCAGACAGGCAGACAGACAGAATTCACACCTCAGACAGACAGAAAGACAGAATTCACACCTCAGACAGACAGACAGACAGACAGAATTCACACCTCAGACAGACAGACAGACAGAATTCACATCTCAGACAGACAGACAGACAGAATTCACACCTCAGACAGACAGAATTCACACCTCAGACAGACAGAATTCACACCTCAGACAGACAGAATTCACACCTCAGACACACAGACAGACAGAATTCACACCTCAGACAGACAGACAGAATTCACACCTCAGACAGACAGACAGACAGAATTCACACCTCAGACAGACAGAATTCACACCTCAGACAGACAGACAGACAGAATTCACACCTCAGACAGACAGACAGACAGAATTCACACCTCAGACAGACAGAATTCACACCTCAGACAGACAGACAGACAGAATTCACACCTCAGACAGACAGACAGAATTCACACCTCAGACAGACAGACAGACAGAATTCACACCTCAGACAGACAGACAGACAGAATTCACACCTCAGACAGACAGAATTCACACCTCAGACAGACAGACAGACAGAATTCACACCTCAGACAGACAGACAGACAGAATTCACACCTCAGACAGACAGACAGACAGAATTCACACCTCAGACAGACAGACAGACAGAATTCACACCTCAGACAGACAGACAGACAGAATTCACACCTCAGACAGACAGACAGACAGAATTCACACCTCAGACAGACAGACAGACAGAATTCACACCTCAGACAGACAGACAGACAGAATTCACACCTCAGACAGACAGAATTCACACCTCAGACAGACAGACAGACAGAATTCACACCTCAGACAGACAGACAGAATTCACACCTCAGACAGACAGACAGACAGAATTCACACCTCAGACAGACAGAATTCACACCTCAGACAGACAGACAGACAGAATTCACACCTCAGACAGACAGACAGACAGAATTCACACCTCAGACAGACAGACAGACAGAATTCACACCTCAGACAGACAGACAGACAGAATTCACACCTCAGACAGACAGACAGACAGAATTCACACCTCAGACAGACAGACAGACAGAATTCACACCTCAGACAGACAGAATTCACACCTCAGACAGACAGACAGACAGAATTCACACCTCAGACAGACAGACAGACAGAATTCACACCTCAGACAGACAGACAGACAGAATTCACACCTCAGACAGACAGACAGACAGAATTCACACCTCAGACAGACAGAATTCACACCTCAGACAGACAGACAGACAGAATTCACACCTCAGACAGACAGACAGACAGAATTCACACCTCAGACAGACAGACAGACAGAATTCACACCTCAGACAGACAGACAGACAGAATTCACACCTCAGACAGACAGACAGACAGAATTCACACCTCAGACAGACAGACAGACAGAATTCACACCTCAGACAGACAGACAGACAGAATTCACACCTCAGACAGACAGACAGACAGAATTCACACCTCAGACAGACAGAATTCACACCTCAGACAGACAGACAGACAGAATTCACACCTCAGACAGACAGACAGACAGAATTCACACCTCAGACAGACAGACAGACAGAATTCACACCTCAGACAGACAGACAGACAGAATTCACACCTCAGACAGACAGACAGACAGAATTCACACCTCAGACAGACAGACAGACAGAATTCACACCTCAGACAGACAGAATTCACACCTCAGACAGACAGAATTCACACCTCAGACAGACAGACAGACAGAATTCACACCTCAGACAGACAGACAGACAGAATTCACACCTCAGACACACAGACAGACAGAATTCACACCTCAGACAGACAGACAGACAGAATTCACACCTCAGACAGACAGAATTCACACCTCAGACAGACAGAATTCACACCTCAGACAGACAGAATTCACACCTCAGACAGACAGACAGACAGAATTCACACCTCAGACAGACAGACAGACAGAATTCACACCTCAGACAGACAGACAGACAGAATTCACACCTCAGACACACAGACAGACAGAATTCACACCTCAGACAGACAGAATTCACACCTCAGACAGACAAAATTCACACCTCAGACACACAGACAGACAGAATTCACACCTCAGACAGACAGACAGAATTCACACCTCAGACAGACAGACAGAATTCACACCTCAGACAGACAGACAGACAGAATTCACACCTCAGACAGACAGAATTCACACCTCAGACAGACAGACAGACAGAATTCACACCTCAGACAGACAGACAGACAGAATTCACACCTCAGACAGACAGACAGACAGAATTCACACCTCAGACAGACAGACAGACAGAATTCACACCTCAGACAGACAGACAGACAGAATTCACACCTCAGACAGACAGAATTCACACCTCAGACAGACAGACAGACAGAATTCACACCTCAGACACACAGACAGACAGAATTCACACCTCAGACAGACAGACAGACAGAATTCACACCTCAGACAGACAGACAGACAGAATTCACACCTCAGACAGACAGACAGACAGAATTCACACCTCAGACAGACAGACAGACAGAATTCACACCTCAGACAGACAGACAGACAGAATTCACACCTCAGACAGACAGACAGACAGAATTCACACCTCAGACAGACAGACAGACAGAATTCACACCTCAGACAGACAGACAGACAGAATTCACACCTCAGACAGACAGACAGACAGAATTCACACCTCAGACAGACAGACAGAATTCACATCTCAGACAGACAGACAGACAGAATTCACACTTCAGACAGACAGAATTCACACCTCAGACAGACAGAATTCACACCTCAGACAGACAGACAGACAGAATTCACACCTCAGACAGACAGACAGACAGAATTCACACCTCAGACAGACAGACAGACAGAATTCACACCTCAGACAGACAGACAGACAGAATTCACACCTCAGACAGACAGACAGAATTCACACCTCAGACAGACAGACAGACAGAATTCACACCTCAGACAGACAGACAGACAGAATTCACACCTCAGACAGACAGACAGACAGAATTCACACCTCAGACAGACAGACAGACAGAATTCACACCTCAGACAGACAGACAGAATTCACACCTCAGACAGACAGAATTCACACCTCAGACAGACAGACAGACAGAATTCACACCTCAGACAGACAGACAGACAGAATTCACACCTCAGACAGACAGACAGACAGAATTCACACCTCAGACAGACAGACAGACAGAATTCACACCTCAGACAGACAGAATTCACACCTCAGACAGACAGAATTCACACCTCAGACAGACAGACAGACAGAATTCACACCTCAGACAGACAGACAGACAGAATTCACACCTCAGACAGACAGACAGACAGAATTCACACCTCAGACAGACAGACAGAATTCACACCTCAGACAGACAGACAGACAGAATTCACACCTCAGACAGACAGACAGAATTCACACCTCAGACAGACAGAATTCACACCTCAGACAGACAGACAGACAGAATTCACACCTCAGACAGACAGACAGACAGAATTCACACCTCAGACAGACAGAATTCACACCTCAGACAGACAGAATTCACACCTCAGACAGACAGACAGACAGAATTCACACCTCAGACAGACAGACAGAATTCACACCTCAGACAGACAGACAGACAGAATTCACACCTCAGACAGACAGACAGACAGAATTCACACCTCAGACAGACAGACAGACAGAATTCACACCTCAGACAGACAGAATTCACACCTCAGACAGACAGAATTCACACCTCAGACAGACAGACAGACAGAATTCACACCTCAGACAGACAGAATTCACACCTCAGACAGACAGACAGACAGAATTCACACCTCAGACAGAATCCACACCTCAGACAGACAGAATCCACACCTCAGACAGACAGAATCCACACCTCAGACAGACAGACAGACAGAATTCACACCTCAGACAGACAGAATTCACACCTCAGACAGACAGACAGACAGAATTCACACCTCAGACAGACAGACAGACAGAATTCACACCTTAGACAGACAGAATCCACACCTCAGACAGACAGACAGACATAATTCACACCTCAGACAGACAGAATCCACACCTCAGACAGACAGAATTCACACCTCAGACAGACAAACAGACAGAATTCACACCTCAGACAGACAGACAGACAGAATTCACACCTCAGACAGACAGACAGACAGAATTCACACCTCAGACAGACAGAATCCACACCTTAGACAGACAGAATTCACACCTCAGACAGACAGACAGACAGAATTCACACCTCAGACAGACAGACAGACAGAATTCACACCTCAGACAGACAGACAGACAGAATTCACACCTCAGACAGACAGAATCCACACCTCAGACAGACAGACAGAATTCACACCTCAGACAGACAGACAGACAGAATTCACACCTCAGACAGACAGACAGACAGAATTCACACCTCAGACAGACAGACAGACAGAATAAAAACCTCAGACAGACAGACAGAATTCACACCTCAGACAGACAGACAGACAGCTTATCATCTTCCACACGGCCACGCCTCAGTCAGACTCCCTTCGTCTGCCTTCCCTGTGCTTATCTCTCGTC
>NC_091587.1:21333691-21336191 GCF_042767895.1 Penaeus vannamei | reverse complement strand
GGTAATCTTAGATATTCACCTTTAAATTTTGATGATATTATAATTCCTAAATAAGACACAATGTTATTGCCAGCTTAGTATTTATCAGAGGGAAATTTATCTATTCTGTTTGCAGGATAAGGGAAGCAAGCAGAACTGTATGATCTGTATCAATAATATTAGTATTTTTTAAAGCTTAGGGTATATACATATTATAGGATATATTTTATTGAGGGTTTACATGGGTGGTCTTTGATTGTAGGGCAGTTTCTCAGTTTCACTCTTGATGTCAGCATACACGGGGACCTCTTCATTTTTTATGTTTTGTTTGCTAGATATTGATGGATACAGTTAGTGAAGGTGTGAAAATCAATGAGAAATTGTCATTTGAAAAGAAGGAAAGAAAACCTACAGTAAGGAATTTGGTTTATATAGCATTTCACTTGAAAAGGACATCAGGAACATGAGATACTGTGAACTATCATGGATAATTTTCTTGTCATAGACCAAACATTTGCCACCATTTTTCAAATGCTGAAACAGCTTGAAACTACAAAAATCTATTAGTAATTTTGATGGTAGACATTAACTTCCTCCATATGCATGTTCTACATTTATTTATTTATTTATTTTCTTCAGTTTCCTTTTGTGCAAGTATTAGGAATTATAATCTTGACAATGGAATGAAGGTATTTCTTTTTAAGTCACTGTATTACCACTTTCAATGACATAATTATGTAAAGTGGACACAGGTTGAAGGAAGCATAGGTTCCACTTCCCCAGTGTGCTAAAAATAGTTTAGGATCTAATCACTCCTAGTACCAACTAGCAGTGAATTCTAAATCAGTACTGAGACACCTTAGCCATCTGAGCCTTTGAACAAATGCATATTGATAGTGAAAGATAAGATTGATAAAAATAATTCTGCTTTTTAACATTTAATAAAAAAAAATAAACAGATTATCATGTTCTATATACAAATTTTTACCTAGTCAATAATGGCCCTAATTTACAGTGATGCAGACCAGTGCAGTGATGCTGCCAAGCGACTAAAGGCTGGTGGAAGCCCAGGAGTGCTAGAAGGTGGAAGACCAGCGGAACTTGCCAGCAGGCAGCCTGACCATGCCCATCCACCTGCCTCATCCACTGTCACATCCACTGTTGATGGTAGGTAATTTTGATAGAATGAAACTGGTCCCTTCAGCTGATCATAGTTGATCCTGAATGGTACTATCATTGTTATTTTCCAGTTGTTGCACAAAATATGTTGTTTTTATTGATGATAGAATTATATTACAGTCATTATTATGTGATTATTTTCCTACTACATTTATGCTAACAAAAAATATCTTCTCTCTTTCAGGAACAGTGACAGCAAGCTTACCAGTTTCTGTGGGGCCTTCTCAATCAATACCCGATGTGCCTTTACCGCAGCCCTCTGTCATACCACAGACCCGGTCAGTGCCACAACTACGTACAAGTGCTCGGGTGCTCAACAAGCAGCGCAGAGAGGAAACCAAAGTCGATAATGTTCAAACAAATGTTGTAGGAACCAGAAAATCAGATGTGACAGGTAACCATATAAAGTTATTTGTTAGTCATTATTTTTTTTTTTCCTCCGCTTATTTGAATTTTGTCAATGGATCCATTGCTTCTTCCTTTCCTAATTCCTACTCCTCCCCCTTTTTTCTCCTCTTCTTCCTATTCTTTTTCCTCCTCTTCCTTCTCATTTTCAATTTTCTTCTTATTCTCCTCCTTGTCTTCCTCCTCTTCCTCCTATTTCTTCCTCTTCCTCCCCATGTTCCTTGTCTTCCTTTATGTCCTCTTTTTCCTCATCCCCCACTCTCCCACTTCACCATCTTTTTCTTTTCCTCCTGCCTCTTCCCCTTCTCTTCTTCCTCCTTGCATTTCCTCTGTTACCATTTCCTTCCCTGTTTCTGTTTCCTTACCATCTCCTTTGTTTTTCCTTCTTCTTTCTACCTTCACCTCATCCCTTTTCTCCTCTTCCTTCCTGTATCTCCTTTTTTCTCTCTTTTTTTCTTCCTTTTTTCTTTTTCATTCCTTCTACTCGTTTTCTCTCTTTATTTTTAAGATTTCATAATCATCCTTTCTTTCTTCCTCTATCTACATCTTCCCATCAGTTGTTCTCCTTTTCTTCCCTTTTCTTATAAAATCAGTGTCATCACCTGACCATTTTTTCTCTTTCCCTCTTCATTGCTTTTGTCTCTCCTCCTCCTCCTCCTCCTCCTCTCTTTTCTCTCTTCACTCTTTTCTTACCTTCCTCTTCCATCAATATTCTTCAATAACTTCTTCCTCTCCCAACTTTTTATTTTTTTCTTGGTGTATTAGAGGTCTTTCCTTTATTACTGTGGTTCCCTACCTTTTATCACTTGTGACCCGTTCCAAGTAACCTGCTGCATATTTAGGAAACCCTGTTAGATTACAAGAGAGAAAAAAAAATGTGTCCAATTGGGAACCACTGCTTTATAGCATATTTAAAGGATACATAATCTTTATGTAT
>NC_091587.1:21318691-21328691 GCF_042767895.1 Penaeus vannamei | reverse complement strand
GTGTATGTATAGAGAAACTTAAATTCATTTTATTTACTGATTACATTTTACTATGCTACAGGAGTCAAGAAGGCCACCCAGGAACTTTACGGCCTCATTAATTATGGTGAGCTGCGCAAGAAGATTGGAGGCACACTAGATGAGCGCAAGGGGCAGAAGTTGCAGGAGTTGATTCGCAAGGGTTCGACCAGTGTCAGGGTTAAAGGCAAAAGTGTCAGGGTGAGAACACCTATTTGCCGAGCTCTCAAAAAGCTGAATCAGATTGAAGGTGAGGAGATTTGTGTTTTGCATAATAGGGCTTGGGAACATCAATATGTTCATGTTTATGCACTACTACTATTGATATGAACTGGTCAGTACTTCTGTTATAGATGAAAAATTAAGCTAACAAAATTGAAGCATGGTTGTATAATTGGTCTGAGAACACCACTGGATGTGTATGGCCTCAGCTGTGGTTGCTTTGGTTACCATAGCTCTGTGAGTTGTATATATAATCCTATAAAAAATCTGAACTTATGTGAACTTTAATTGGCTGTCATACTATGAGCATATATTTGTTATACAATTCTTACTTAGCCAGGAAATAGAAGTGATGAAAGTGTTCAGATTTGGGTTAGTTCTTCAAATTTCCAAGAGAATTTATTATTTGCCCTTACTTTTTATAGAACATCGTGAGCATGGAGAGCTTAGAGTCCCCTTAAGCATAACAGTGGAAATCGTGCCTGCAAGTATACATGCTTGGTGCCATGTCCAGGGGCAAGCGCACAATCCTCGGGTCCGTGTGACAACTCCTCTCCAACGACCTTTGGCAGCTCTCATTTCCCACCTGCAGGAGAAGTGGCGGAGATCAGAACTGAAGCTTGTATCCTTTGGATTTACAAATTTTGACCAGTCTTTGTTTTTACCATCCTCTTCTTTTTCTTCATTGTGATATTGCATCATTTTTCCCCTTACCCCTATTATTGTGCTTTCCTTGACTAGAAACCAGCGAGAAACCCTTTCCTCCAGGGCGACGTTTCCTGTGAATCTGGAGGATGTCAAGGAAAAGGTTCTGAGAATATTACCTCCCAAGGGCACTGTTATTAAGCCAATCTCAGTGCAGGTGAGTCTGATTGTAATGTGTAAATATCTTTCATGTAATTAGGTTATCATAGATTGATTTGTTTTTTGTTATTTATCAATAGGTATACATGCATTCATAATTTTTAGTGCTAGTAGTAGTTGTAGCAGTAATAGTAGTTTTTGTTGCTAGGAAATATTGGGATTTAGTGTTGTAAGTAAAGTATAGTAATTCTTGATCCTTAATTTTACATAACACTGATATTCCTACTATTGCTTTGATTCTAGTAAGAATATCCTTGTTACAAGATATTCCTAGTCCCTCTTCCTAAAGCCTTTCATCATTGCAGCCTGATGTGTTGATGAAGAGCTCAGCAGTGTCCCTCCTCAGCCACGAGGCAAGACTCAGACGGCGTGGAGAGAAAATTGGAAGAAGTAACAAGCGCAAGGAAAACAAACAAACCTTGAACAAGGGACCAACAGAAGAGATAATCATTGATGAGATTGCAGGAGAGGGGGAGGGTCCACAGTGTGATGCAGAGGGGCTGGGGGGAGATGCAGAGGGTCCTGGCTGTGATGTGGATGGCCTGGGAGGAGATTTAGAAGACCTGGGAGGAGAAGTGTCCCAAGAAGAACTGGAGGATGGAAGTGACGTGGAGGTGGGGGGGATGAACTCGCCAGATGGGGACCAAGAAGAGGCTGTCATACTCTCACCAGATGCTCCAGCAGGTACGACGAAGAGTGCTTGTGGACCTATGCAGGTGAAAGAGGAACCTCCAGATTCCCCACTCATGATGTCACACGGCATTATAGACTCCGATATTAAAGTGAAGGAAGAGAGTGAAGCAGAGTCAACAGAAGCATTAAGACAGTTGCTTGCTCTGGAGACTGTGGCCAATGCTGGAACACCAGAGAATGATGCTGATGTTGTTTGTGTAGGGGAAAGTACCAGGCTCACAGCGAATGTTGGAGAAGCGCAAAAGAGCTCAGCAAACTCTTCAGCAAACCAGGTAATATATTTGTTCCTCATTGTAAACACTATTCACTTATTATTGGCCTCTTTAATAGCCTGTGGCCAAAAACTGTCTAGATAACTATTGATATACAATTTTTCCCTGTTCTCTCAAAGGCAACTTCAGCACGAAATAATGGCCCTTTGGAAGAGAAGGGATTAGATAGTCCTAGGCCAGATGAGGATGAAAAAGATCAAAAGGGAGATGTCACAGCAACACCTGGTGAGGACACTGAAGCCTGGATGCAGAAAATACAGGGAGGTTGGACTCTCAGCTCTGTGGGAGGAATAACTATTGGAGAATTGTATCTGTTGGTAAGAGGATCCTGGTGAACTTGTTATCTAGTTGTATACATTGCATAGTGAAATGGTATATACTGGTATGTTTTAAGCTTGGGAGACAAAGAATATTTATTATATGCAACTTGCTTTTCCTGTTTCAGTTTGGGCAGAATAAGAAACTAAACTTGGAATATGATTTTGAGGAGCCAGTGACAGAGAAACTGAGTGAATCAGATGAGTCACAGACAAAATCGCAGGAGGATAGTCCATCAAGAGGAGCTATAAGTGGAATTGTCAATTGTGATATAACAAAGGCAGCTACCATAGCATCTAGTAATCTTCCAGGGGCAGGGATGGGGGCCATGCTTGATATGGAGAGAGAGCAGAGACCAGATGCAACAGGCAAAGAGACAGCAGACAACAGTAGAGAAAATGCAAATGATAAAAGTAAAGTGGATGTAGGGGAGGCCAAAAGAGCAGCAGTGGAGAATCTATCAGGAATGCTTGTGCAGCTGTTGTCCATGGCAAGAGTGATCATGGCTAAAAGCCCAACAGAATCCTGTTCTTGTGGCCATGTATGTGGCCGTGGTGGTGGTGGGTTCCGTAGCCCAGCTGCAACAAAGGGACAAGGCCTCTTAGGGCTTGGCCGGAGTCCCAACAGTGGTAGGAGCCCTCGCAGTGGAAGATTAGGATCAACTGGTGGAAACAGCCCCAATGTGCGCAGCCCAGGAATGCAGCAAGTGATTGCTGGGCGAAGTCCTCTTGCTGCCAAAACACTCAAGGAACGCAACAAGCCTTCATCAGCCAAAAAGTTGATACCAGATGTAATGGGCTCAGGAATATCAAAGGTAAGGACAAATTGGACAGTTTTGTATTTGTAAGAAAATGAAATGTTTAAATAGAGGTGAAACACAAAGATAAGATTTCATTAATTGAAAGAAATTCATCTCTGACTTGCTATTAAGAGATTGTAATTACCAATCTTGTCTTTAGGTTGACATGACGAATGGCACCAGTAGCAGCACCAGCAATGGAGTCGAAGTGACATTCTTGCCACCCATTTCATCGGGTGCCATCCCCACAACAAGCACCACCTCAGGCTCACAGGATCAGGGGCAGATGGCAGGAGTGCGGGTCGTGGTAGGGACTGGGGGTGATGGGGGAGAGTTCAGAGTACCTGTAGCACCTGCGCCAAGGCAGGTTCACTCTCAGCAGGCCAGCTTCAATGCTCAGCTGAATGTAAGTTTCTTGGGAGGAATATTGTCTTATCTCCTCCTTCATATTCTTTTTCTTTTTCTTATTCCTCCTCCTGCTACTCTTCCAGTCATTATTATTATTGTTGTTATTATTATTACTCCTTTTATTTCTTATTTTTGTTATTATTTTTTTCCTCCATTTCTTCCATTAACTCCATTTTGATATGAAAGTTATGGGGACATAATTTTAATGGCTTAGAATTTATTGTGAAGTTGAGGATTAATTATATATATATAAAGAAAAAAAAAGGATTGGTACTGATTTTTGTTTGCTGTATTTGTATCTTTGATATATATTTTTTAAATTCTTCGATTTAGAGCAGGTTATTGAGACTTTCTATTCTCTTCCAGAAATTTTTACCAAGGTACAACAACAGGCCTGGCAGGAGGGTTGTACGCAAGAATGTTGTGGTCCAGCGCCAGTTACCATTATTACCCAAAGCTGTTGTCCCACCGCCAGGAGTTGTTACAGTCAAAATGCTCGCCCCTTCACCCCAAGACCAGGTTTGTCATCATAGTCTGTGTGCGTTATAATTCATATACTGAGTACAATTTATAGTTGTTTTATAACAATTTTTCACCATATGACCCTATTGTTGCGGCACAAGGTTTGATTTTCACTAATCGGTCAATCAGTGAATAGTATTTCTCACTGAAAAAAAGGGGTTTCATTTCCTTTTGTTGGTACATTGCTTGGTAAATATATTTCTTTATTTTTTTATGTTATGAAATACATAACATAAAAGAAAACTAAATGTCCAGCAATCTACCGTTTATTTTATTATATTACCATTTTTGCAACATTGACTATTAGGACATCCACCTGAACCAAAATGGAACATGGAAATTACTTACTCTTATGCTATCTATTTCAGACTAGTAGCAGCTTCATACCTATTACAATTGCTCCAGCACCCAGTGGTATTCCAGTCTCCACAGGCAGCCTCATCTCTTCAAACCTGCAGCCTAAAGTGTCACCCTCATTGTCATCACCTACACAGCCAATAAGACATCAGCTGTTGCAGCCAGTACAGACATCTTTGATTAATAATAAACCTCCTTCACCGGTGCAGCTACCGGCACTGACAACTAGGCTTCCAACAGCATTACCTTCAAGTACTCCCTGTGCATTAGGCAATGCTATATCTGTCAATGTATCTGGTCAGCCATTGTTGACAGTAGAAATGCCTACCTCTGCAAGTGGAGCTCCAGTCACTGTGGACACACCCAGTAATTCTGTAGAAAGGGTTGAAGCTCTTCCATCTACATCAAGAGTTGATGACACACTCAGTACTACAGTGAATACAGTAACTAATGCTTCCCATGTAAATGGGCTGCTCAACACTATAGTATCACAAGCACTGAGTGAACTACCAGATTTGAGCACGCCACCAGGGACACCACAGCCATCTAACATGAACAAATCCCCCAATACTGGTGGCCATTCTACTGTAACCACAGTAGCTTCATGTCCACGAATTCCATCACCTTCACTTTTCAATTCTTCACTCTCACTTGATTCATTACCAAGCCTAAGTGGTGGAATAATGACCAATTTACCCCTAGTCAGTAATTCATCATCATCTATATCACCTTCATTGTCATCAAATGTACTAACACAGAGCATTTCATCCTCATTATCACCCATTACAAAATTACTCACTACTGCCAGTACAAGCCATCTTGAGCTTTCACCCCCTCCTTCACAAACCAATAGCTTTGCCTCCTTACTCAACACACCCACACCACACTCCATTAGCAATACCCCCCCCATCCAAGTTCACAATGTGTCACCTACACCACCCTCTCTCTCCGCTCTTCTCTCTGCCTCATCACCTCCAGACATGAGCAGGAGTTTTGCATCTCTCCTCTCACCACATCACGAAAATGCATCAGCAGTGACCGTGCCAGAGCTCCATATTCCTGAAGGTGTTGTCAATTTGCCTCTCCTAGATATTTCCCTTGGGGGAACTGTCACACTGGAAGACCAGGCACCAAGTCTTCTTGGGGAAAGTACTACTGTGACACTAGGTGCAGAGATGCCTCCAGTATCCACTGTTTCCACTGTCACCTCCACATACGTAAGGCTTACAACTTCTACTTCATCTATGAGTGGAGTTAACAGTCTCCAGGAGACCAGTAGTGACAAACTACTAGATATTACCTTAGGAATCTCCAACTCTAACTCCAGCTTTTCTAGTAAGTATTAAATTTAGCTTGTTTTCCCTTTTTTCCCCCAATTATCCAATTATGTTTTCCCACTGTATTAAGATTCTACATACCTTTATCTTTTCTATAATGCAGAGACAGTTGATAGAGTTTCACTCTTAGAAAGTGTGTAATGATGTTAACTAACCTTTCTTTTTTTCCCATCTTTTACCAGGCTTACTTGCTGCTGCAACTCAGCCCCGTTCTCTTGATTCTGCTCTCCTGGGTACACCATCTCTAGTAAGTGACAGTTGCGGGATTGCTACTGAAAACAATGGTGATGGTGGCAGCGTTGTTGAAGGGATCTCTGCAGTGGATATATCAGGCTTTCCAGCCTTGTCCACCACACCTCCCTCCCCACCCTCGTCACCCTCACGTCTTCTGCAGCAGTCTGATAACCAGTGGCTTAACAATGAGGTCAATGATTTCTCCCTCTCAAGCCTGCTAGGACATTTTGAGTCCCCAGTCAAGGGATCATCTTCTCGGGGATCATCACAGCCTGCTTCCTCGGGCCCCATGTTGCCGAATCTCATATCTGTGTACAATGAAAATAGTGTAGACTTTACAGCAAAGTTTGCAGAGTTGAAAGCTCAGGCATCAGAAGTCTACAAACAGTAATTTATTTTCCTAAAAGTCTCAAATGGTAAAAGATTTTGAACCTGATCTTTTTGTAAATCTTTTTGTACAAATACATTAAACTTGAGAAAAGAGCATAAACTCTAGTTACTTTTCTTCACTACATAATAAGCATTGCACAATTTAGATTATCAATGCATAATTTTGTTATTTGTAGAGACAAGAGTGATTACAAATTTGTTGAGATAGTACATATCATATCACTCTAGTCTCTTAAGCACTGAAAGGGGTTTGTTGGCCAACTTGCATAAAGATTTTGCAGTCGTGATTATGTAAATAATTTTCCTATTAACAGATGGTCAGACAAGCTGGACAAATCCATATTGAATACTTAGATTGATGATAGGTGCTAGGAAAGGATTGAAGACCAAGTAACAAAAGTAATTGAAGGAAATTGCAAGTCACCTTGAGTTTTACCATTCTTGATCAAAACAGTATTATGGTTTCAAGTATTAACTTAATTAGTATTTGGCAGCAAGGCAAAAATGCACTAGAATGTGGAGAAACACAACACAAAATGCACCTGCTTCATTGTTATATATTCAATCAGAAGAAACACAAGTAGCATATTGAGTAAATTATCTTGCTCCACCAAAGTTTGTACGAGGACCTAGCAGTTCTCATTATAACTAAAATCCACTTTACCATTTCTGCCACTTAAGTCATTAATATGGCAGATAATTTTAGATAACCCATTTTCCATAGTATCAAAACAAGTATTAACAATTGGGTGCTCTCTCATGTATACATTGCTATTTATGAAGCATTACATGTATGTCTTGGTCAAGGCACCTTCCTATTACTTTAGACCTTAACTTGCTGCAAGCACTGGAAATCACATGGAGTTCATTATGGTTTCAGTAAACTAAGAGATGTAAGAGAAAATAACATTTAGTACAAGAGTTAACATAGGTTCCTAGTGTAAAATGTTGTGTAGCTTGTCATAAGTAATAGTCTGTGCTGTATGACAAGTTTATAGTGCCTGATGCTAACATTCAGCAGAAATGAGTGCAAGGGTTGGTGATTGAATGACAGTGTTGACATTAATGCAGTAGAAAGAACTCAGTACTTCAAGATCTTGGCTGTAGTACTTCTAGGATTTCAAATTTCTTTTATTTTTTTCTGTCACCAAAAAGAGTAAATTACAGTTTTGAAATTTTTGACAGCTTTGTCAGATCAACAAACTGAACAAGACTCATTGGTGCTATTTCTGATTTAGTCATCCCAGTGTGCGTGGTCTAATTAACATACTGTGTTACATTTCATTTATGATTTCAGAAGGGCAAAAAAGCTCTGTCTTTAGTGTGCAAAGTACATTGTTAAATGATAAACAAGCTTCAGTTTGTTCAGCTTTTACTCCATCACTCATTCACAATATAAAGCAGGGAAATTCCAGTCATTTCTGTAATATTTCACCTGTAGCTCAGTAGATATTTGCATTTTCCATTGGGAACTGCTATCAAATTTCAATTTGTTAGCCACCGTTTGCAACCATTTCAAGTAAGGAAGATTTGAAAGCTTTTTAAAAATAATTTTATGCTAAACAAATTTATCTTTTTCTGCTTGGGTTGTAAATCAGTTATTTGATTGATTGATTTTAAAAGGTGCCATTTTTAGAATTAGCCTTTTACCAGACAGACAACTTCCACATATTGTGGTCTTCCTTATAGGTTGGTAATAAAAAAAAAAAAAAAAATCATTATCATCACATCCATTTATCTAGTTTTCAGAAATTTTCTTGAACTTGGTAAAAAGTAGAATGAATTACTTCCTGCTTCAAAGCATTCATTGTGAAAATGCATAATCTCAATACTATCCTTGATTTATATTGTAAAGTACATGCAAAGATGGCATTTTTAGTTTGACATTGTAGATACTGTATGTTGTTCTTTGTAAATTCCAAAGAATGTGAAAGGTGCATAAATAACAAACAACTAAAACTGCATTAAGGGAGTGGGGAATTCATCAAGTTAGAAGCGAAGAAAAGGCACTGGTTCTTATAACTGTACAAAGGTAAAGAGAGAGTAACCAATACAACTGTAGAATAAGAAGTTAGTTTCACCTATTAGATAAATGCAAATATGTTCAGTAATTGGCTAGAAGAATCTGTGTAGATATTGACAATAGTACCTGGTTTCCAATAGTTTAAAAAAAGAAAAAAGAAAAAATAGTTATTTATTCATAGCAATAGAAAGTAAAGTGAATGATCTCTATTACATTTACTCTAATTAATGGAAAGATTTATTAGTAATTTTTGGGACATTTTACTTTGTATTTTTATTTTATTTTAAAGAACTGGGGCTTTAGGATGATGTGAATGAAACTATATTTGAAATGAATTAAGATTTTTAAAATCAGGAACAAATTGCTAACTATTCATTATTTTTGAAAGTAAAGGAATGTAGGTTTATTTTCCTTTTCTAACTCATCTATAGGCAAGTTGACAAATAACATCCAAATGGCTATTTTTTTATGAACAGGTAAACATGAAACCCAGACCTCAGACAAAAGTTCATATACGAGAAAGCTTGAAAAAATGAAGCATTATTTTTCTACTCTTATACAGCTGGTAAAAAAAATGATTTAATGTGTGTATCTCATTTGATTTTAGCTTATTTGACATTTATCATTTTCTCTTGACTACATTTAAAGGTACATTTTGCTGTGAATCCAAAGATTCTTTCTTGTATACAAATAAGAGGAATATATACTTAAAAAGAAACTTATCAGTTTTATTTGTTACAGACCATTTCATGTACAAGGCTGTGTTATTTTTATTAAAGGATTATGAAAATATGCTTGTTTAATAGTCCTTTGATAGACTGTATGACTTTTGATGTCCAGCACATTTATTTCTTTAAACCATTACCCATTAATAGTCCTGTAAAATGAGATGATGAGGGGATAAGATGATAAATGCAGTATATGTAATATTTTGAGTTCTGTAGATAGTACTTCAGCATCCCAGAATGGTAATATATTTATAATGAGATTTGCAGATAGGAAGGGGTTGATTTTAAAGTAAGATATATGTGCTGTTGATAAATAACAATCTCGGACTACTAAATAATATATATTTTGAAAATGTTTTTTACCGCTGTCAACTTTTATCAAACAATGAAATGTGCTTTCCATTACATGATTCTTGGATGGACTGAATGAATCTTGTAGGTAAAAATGAAAAAAGTAGAATTGGAGGTCTATTATTTTATGTTTTTGTGCTGCTAATGATTGACTATAACATTAGGAAAGAAAGTGCATTACATATCATTCTCTTCTTTAACATCTGTTCACTATATTTCTACTAACATTTCCAATGCTTAATTGTCAACCTGAGCAGAACTATAATGTATATCTAATTATGATTATTTTCTTTATTCATAAAGTTACTGTACAGCTATACATATACAGGAATTTTAATTTATCAAAAAGTTATTAATATGCAGTACCATTTTTTAAAACTGGGGAGTACATACAGTTCAATAGTAGCACATGCATCACACACAAATAAAAATATTTAATATATCAAAATAGGAAAAAAGGAAAC
>NC_091587.1:21303691-21311191 GCF_042767895.1 Penaeus vannamei | reverse complement strand
ATTCTTTAGGAGGATTGGCACAAGGGAGAGGCAAGCTGCTAGACCCAATAGTACCTGAAAAAATTAAGAAAATATTGGGGACATGTTTTCTTTCAATAATGTACAGTGACTATACTATACTACTATACTTTTTCAGACATAATTACAAGAAATTTTTGTTGTATGACACTGAATGGGGTGTACAATATACACACAAGATAGTAATGTTTAAAAAACATATTCAATTAGTTAACTTTTTTATTCCTATATACACATAAAGGTAGCCATTTCAAAAATTAATTTCCACAATAACAGGCTACATCACACCATAAAATGCTTCTACATGCGATATATCTTTTTATGTGTTAAAAAAACAGAAACTCATATCAGCAACTGTTTATTTATGGTATTGTCAAATGCAAGAATTTCACTTTTTTTCCATTGTTTTTCTACTCAAAAAAGTGAGAATGGTGTTAGATATTTTCTTCTTTCTTTTCAAATTCACTCTTTCTTATTTCTAAACTCATTAAAACCTGTAATCTAATGCCAAAAGACCTACTCATGAACCTAACCTGAATTAGCTTTGAGAAATAATTAAGAAGATAATTTGTCTTTGATGTGCTATCTTTCTTTCAACTTCCCAGTTACCTAGAGAAACAAAGAACCTAAGAAGCAGAAATGGAAAAGTATAATCTATTCTGAACCGTATCCATGTTGACAAATGTAGAAAAGGTATAAATGAGACTGGATATCTTCACAATACAAGAGATGTATTTGACCGGTTTCGATTACGTCTTCATCAGATATACATGTGTATTTCTGATGAAGACGTAATCAAAACCGGTCAAATACATCTCTTGTATTGTGAAGATATCCAGTCTCATTCATACCTTTTCTACATATAATTTATTCTACAAATGACAACATTCATACATGTGTCATTGTTGTAGATATACCACACATCACAAAACGAAAACCTTGACTTTTGTAGTCTGGAGAGTGGTTAATGGGCTAATTATCTAAATGTGCCAGATATCAGAGGTCATATAGCACTACAGAAGAGCATAGTAACAAAAATTGCACAGGGAATGGGAGATTGAGAAGGCAGATGAAAGATAAGCATGTTATTTGGTGGGTTAGATATTTTTGAATGGCCTTAGATGTTTTTGAAAATGTGTTGATTGGGGAGATCTGAGGAAAGGTCTTATGATGGGGAGAATTGGGGATAGATATCTAAGGAGCAGAGGAAGAGACAGGTGTAGGAGAGGATGCAGTAGGAGAAGATGGGGTGGAACATTTAGATTGTTTGTTGTGAGGGTAGAGCGAGAAGGAAGAGGGGGCAGAAGTAAGGAGTCCAAGGAAGAGATACTGGGTGTGATTGGGAAACATTTTTGGGAGAAGGGGGATGGGAAGATCATAGTCACAAGGCAAGCATGTAGGTTGTATTCACATTCTGACCAATCCTTGCTACTAATGAAGGTACAAAATCATTATCGGATGTGGTAGGCCTGGAGTATGTTGGGTAAAGAAGCAGTTTATCCCTCAGGGTTCTCATGAGGGATAGGGGATAGATAGAGGTGCTGTTCAACGGGCCTCTTCTTTATCTAGGACTTGATTTGTGTCCGAATGCCTAGCCAGATGTAGTGTTTCAACTGCAAATAGCACTGCCGTAACAGACTGCACATACCTCTCGCTTGAATAACACCTGGCATAGCACTTCTTGTTTAAGCAATATGGAGCACGAGAACTTGTTCCCTGTTTCACCATAGTTTCACATTTCAAGGCGTACATCTTTTTTAAGAAAGAAGCACGGGAACCGATTTACTGATTCAAAATTATTAACGCTAGTCTGATAGGCCGCCAACGCGAGTGTTGATCCTCAGTTTCAAATTAGCCATTTCTTGTTGATTTCTTTTTAGTAATTAAAAACATATGGTGTGATAATCAACTCTAAACATTTCATATAAATTTGTAATATAACTTTTGTTAACTTTATAGATACTGATACTTTCTTCAAGCAAATTACAGACAATAAGTTTTTAATTGCATCCTGCAAAGCCCGGAGATGTCCAAGAAAAAAGACGCTTTCCTTCATGTTATTGCTGGCTCCCCTCAACTGCCAAGATTTCGCACCAAAGTGACCAATTCAGTCCAGATAGCCATGCTTACAGCAAGATCTACGCATACACCAGTTAAACCGACCCTTAACTAAATGGGAATACTGTGCCCATGGCTCCCTGAGGCCTTTGAGGACTGACCCAAAGCCAGCCTTTTATTCTTGCCACCTGCTATTCACATCTTAGGAAGTAAACAGAAGAAGGGTTTGGAGAAGAAAAGACCATGCAAAATTGGTTGAGCCAAGGGCTGGACCCAAGGTAGGGGAGATCCCTAATATCAAATCTATATTTGATCATAATTTGATCATATTCAAGACCTATTCAACTTCTGGAGCATTACAAGACAAACTCCCCCCACAACAACAGGCAAGATGAAAAACTTTTGCTAAATTACATGCAGTTAGTACTTCACAGAGTGTAAGTCTTCTAAACAAACTATGTAATCCTTTTGCTGTTACTGTTGTTTTTCATCTACAATCTGTATATACATTTTCCAAATCATTTTCCTAGCTTCCAACCACAGTGGTCAAATCTATATTTGATCATAATTTGATCATATTCAAGACCTATTCAATTTCTGGAGCATTACAAGACAAACTGAAAAAGGTAGACAAATATATAGATGGTTAAATAATCTAGACAGAGACAGATGGGTGGGTAGATTGAAAACTAGATACATAATATAGTACCTAGAATATTTTATAAAGCTAGATGGATAGATTTTCTAGAAAGAAGTATGAATGAATGTGGAACTAGTTACTGACACTTCCATTTCCATTGACATATTTCTCACACAAAATCATAAAAATGAAACCATTTACCCTACTTCATAACTTTTTCTATCACAACAGATTTTGTTCAGATAAAGAGATGCATGGATGTGTGGGTTAAAAACAATATAAACAACAGTATAACTCACCACAGAAGTTAAGGAAAAGGCATCCCTGGAAGAAGTTAGTTCATATAAAGTAGTACCTGCTTGTACTGCTAGTATACTCGGTGGGGCAACACCTGCAAGAGACAAGAGCGTTTGATTCTATTCTCTTTTTTTTTAACTCATCGTATCTATACATATCAGCTAAGTTCCTAAAACCAAAAACCTTTCAATTAAGTTTGCCAGCAGACAATGAGGGACACTGAGCACCAGCACATGCCTTTCATGAACAGCAGGTCGTTAATCTTACCTAGAAAAGTTCCAAACCAAAACGGCATCAGAGGCACATTAATGACAGGACTGGTGATGTTGATGAACCAGTTTGGAAGGAAAGGCGTGATGCGTAGAAAGATGATATAGAAGAGTAAATTATCCCTCTGCTTGTCAACCTGTGGATTAAAATAGGTGCTGCAGTCATTCACAAAAATACATGTATTCATAATAACAGCAAATGTAGGACAGTGAAGAAACCTGACATGCTAACTTCTTGAAATACTACATGTAAGAAAAAATAATTTTCAATAGTGATGTCCCAGATAATAAGTTTATAACTGAACATTCCATTATGAATTTACTTTTCCTCTACTAATATATGAAAATGGTAATGATATGGCCTAGAGTTTATATTACTTAAAATAAGAAATTACATGTTTTTTTCACTTTTTACATTTTCACTTAACATAACTCACCTTTTCTTGCCATGACTTTGTGCGTTCTGGCATATATTTAAGGACAGCAGGTCTGCCTGCTAGGTAAGAGAGCAGGTAGCAGAAGGAAGCACCAGTAGCCGAGCAGAAGCAGATAAGCAGCAGTGCTATTTCCCACCTGAAGAGGAAACCTAAGGAAATACATGCTGCTGTTAATAAACAAGCACATAATATCTTTACTTATCTTATTTTTACAGATGTGGTACAACATCAATAAGTGTCTAAGACTTATTCTGTTGTGTCTGTGAAGGTCTGTGTAATCATGAGATAGAGCACTTCATGGTACAGTTTCCAAAGTATGTTTTGTGTGCGACTGTCCCTAAAGATCAGAAATCTCATACACTGACCAAACTATTAAAGATAGCAAACAGAAATTTTCATTATAAAAATCACCAAAGAAAGTATGAAAAAAAAGAGAAAATTCAGCCCCGCAAGGGCTGTGTCCTGTTCCCCCTATCAGAAATAAAAACATTTCTTCAACAATACTCAATAGTTGAAAGTCACACTTTGCAAAAGACTAAAAGAACACAATAATTATAAATCTGTCCTGTAATTTACCATGTATTATATACAGTACTAAAAATATCCAAGTCACGATTAGGAATGCATTTGTACTGCATATAAAAATGTGACTGACATATTGGAAATAAATCCACAAGATTCAGTTAAAGAAAGAGAGAGAAAAAAAAAGCAATAAATAATTTGTACTCCGTTACTTTTTTTCAGGTAGTCTTGTGTCCTAAAAAACATAATAATGATAAAAATACTATTTTCAATCACATCACATAAAACAAAATCCTGGATTATGCTCTCATAACCAGAGCTGTTATCCATATTGTTAATCAAGTGCTACAAAAATTACGGCATCTTTACTTTTTAGCAAACAGAGCAGCAATCTATAGAAGGCATTAGTTTATATTTTCATTTACCTAATCCTATCTTATCATTTAACAAGGATTTCCATTACTTCTGCAAACCAAAATATATATACAATTTAATCTAAGTTTCCTTTTATAGTGATAACTATTCACAATTCTGTAACTTACCTGAGAGAATGGATAAGAAGATGGAACCAGGAATGGCAAATGTTTGTAAGCTGGTATTTACATTAAGGAAGAATTTGATGAATCAAAAATATTTTAAAATATAGAAACAAACAAACAAATAAATAAATAAACAAATATATCCCCTCATTGATAGTGCATCAAATAGATGCCATGACATAACCATGTATTACTTGTATGTGTCATAACTCAGGATGGCTGTACAGAGCACAACCCTGCCAGAAAGACTAAACTGTTGCATAATGATTATGTAACAGAAAATTCTAGTCCAGTCATAATAGGGCTAAAAAAAAAAAGAAAAAGAAAAAAAAAAAAAAAAAAAAAAAAAAAAAAAAAATATATATATATATATATATATATATATATATATATATATATATATAATCCATACACACATATCCATACACACATATACATACATGCATGCATGCATGCATACATACATACATACATACATACATACATACATACATACATACATACATACATACATATATATATATATATATATATATATATATATATATATATATACACATATATATATATAAATATATACATATTTTCATATACACATATAAATATATACATACATACATACAAATAAACATATATACATATACCTGAAATGTAACTTAAGCAATTCATTAATAAAAATTGCTACTGATCTTAAACTTTTTCCTCTTCCTTTTTTAACTACATTTAAAAAGGATACAATATGTACGTCACAAAGACTCCAGCTAGTACTTCAAGGTAATATCTGTTCTTGTAGTGAGACAATACACGACCCAAGTTCTTGGCGTCTTCAATATCTGTTGGTAGCTTTATATATTGATACTCTTCCCTGAAACAAAGTAAATGAACAAATGTAATACCACTAAAAATGATAATAAATAACTGTACTTAATGGAATATAATTCATATTTTTCCAAACCTTAAAAATCAGTACAAGAGCAAGAGAAAACTTGTAACTTCTCGTATATAAACAAAGAAAAGAAAGATAGAAGAAGAAGAAAAAAAACAGCCTGAGGCCAACTTACGGATCCATCTGTGGGAAGTTTGTGTATACAAATGCAAGAGCACTGAAGGACACTAAGAATATAGCAACGAGAGAGAGGAGGGCACGCTGGGTGTCCATACCCTCAGCCTTCTCCGCAGCTCCGCGTTCACCTTTTGTCTGCGACATCTCTGAAACAAAGGAGGGAGCTATAACTAAAAGGGAGAGAAAACTGAAGCACTTGTATGTTTGCACAGGACAAAGATAATGATATGTAACTGAGAAAAAAGTAAGAAAAAACAAGGAGAAAGAGGAAAGTATGCAACAAACTTTCCGTCTACTGAGAAAGTATCATAGGTTGTAAATTTTTTAAAATATTGTAAATAAAAGTTATAAAGGTAGCCATGACTCTACATTGACAGTGCCAGAATTTTCTGTGTGGCACTCATTCCAGTGACTACTGGCAACCATCTAGTTTTTCCAGCAAGTGTTTTGCTGTGGCCCTGTCCACTGGCTTGCTATGGTGAGTCATGGCACATGTACATGTTCTCCTCAAGAAGGGTAGGCTTTCCATGATGACTATAGCAGTGCCAATCATGAAGGGTTGGCTTTCTACAATGGCTATAGACGTGCCCTTCAGTAAAGTGTAAGTGAGTATATGTTTGACCGATGATGAATAAAATACGGAATAATAAAATTAGAAAAAGATTTATCACTGATAATAACTCAGAAATGACAACTAACAGTAAAATTGTATATCTATACATTGCATAATAATGATACACACAATTTCTGTCAAACCTACTTAACCCACTAGCAATGGTGCATTTTCAAGCCAAAAATAATGTTTTCTGGCACTCGGGTGAGTCAGGGAACCTGCCCGCACACTTGCCAACGGGGGCCACATATCAGAGTGCATTTTTCCAGGTGTCTCCTATGTGTGACACCCATAAGTGGGTTAACAATATTAGCAAACAGAAAATCACATAATAAGGCATTCTGAAATTCAAAAGAAGACAGCTTAAATTATCTTCTGTTTGTATCAAAGTCTACTTCATATTAAT
Source organism: Penaeus vannamei (assembly GCF_042767895.1). NCBI lineage: Eukaryota > Metazoa > Arthropoda > Malacostraca > Decapoda > Penaeidae > Penaeus > Penaeus vannamei. The sequence continues at coordinate 21,304,329 of NC_091587.1, read as the reverse complement.
TGAAACTGATAATTTCAGTTTACTCTCTTTATTATAATATATATTTATCCTTTTAATAAAAAAAGGAAATTTTAAAAGAAATTCTAAAGAAAATCTATGTAAGAACCCTAGATTTTGTAAATATATTGCATTTTAACCTAATGCCACCAGATAAAAAAATTAGATAAGTGGACATAATTATTGGACTGATGGCATACATAAGCAATTTCCCCTGTTTGCACCCAGCTTGACTGTTAGTTTGCGAGCGATATTTAACACCTTAAAAGCTTTTATTTTTTTATGATTTATAAAAATATTATAATTTTGAAGGTTTACCTTCATTATAGGAGATATTGCCTAAAATCTTTAACATATAAATGAAGCCACTACTATCAGAGAAAAACAAACTCCGTCTGACGAGCCAATGGCAGTCATGATACGATGCCATCTGCTTTTTGGTCCATAACAGCCATGGTATGTACCTAATGCCACGTGGCAGCTATTTGTTAAGTAATTACGTTTTTTTTTACTTTGTAAACACTCTTTAAAAAAGGAGAGAAGACAAAAAGTTATACAAATATATATACACATTGATTAATAATGAGGTAAATTTCTTATTCCTTAGGGAATAAAAAAATTGGTTTTAATATACTAAACCC
>NC_091587.1:21281191-21288691 GCF_042767895.1 Penaeus vannamei | reverse complement strand
CTCTATCATTCTATATTCTCTTCTCTTGTCATGAATGCCCCCTTATCGTGATTTCTCCTGTTTCCTCTTTCTTTGATCGCACATTCCCCTATTTCTTCCATTCCCCTACATTATTCTACATCTTGAATTTCCCTATTTCCCTTTATCATTCTATACCATCATCCCTCATCGTTGTTTCACCTTTTCTTCTCTCCTTCCTTTTCCTTTTTCTTTCAATTCCCAAAATCCCCTCATCTATTATCGTGAATTCCCTTAATCATTACCATTCTCCATCTCCCTCTCTTATCGTGAATCCTCCCATTTCCCCGTTATCATCCCCCACCCTCATTCCTCATCGTGATATCATCCATTTCCTCTCTCGTTCTATTTCCTCCTTCTCTCTATCTTACATTCCAGCATTTACTACATTCTTTCTTCGTGACTCCTCCGCCTCACCCCTTTGCTCCCACGCGTCAACTGACCTTTTGGTTTGCTTGGAGAATATTCGTCCTTTGACCACTGTCCTTATCTTGATGTCGGCTGCTTGCGTGTGCTTGCGCTTTGGCTTCTTGTAAGGGCTTGTGCTTTGTGCTTTGTGTTTATGTTTGGCTGTTTGTGTGTTTTTGTTTTTACTCGCTTGTGTGTGTCTGTGTTAGGTTGCTTTCTCGTGTTTGTGTATGGCTGCTTGCGTGTGCTTGCGCTTTGGCTTCTTGTAAGGGATTGTGCTTTGGTTGTTTGTGTTTACGTTTGGCTGTTTGTGTGTGTTTTTGTTTTTAGTTGCTTGTGTGTTTGTGTCTGGTTGGTTTCTCGTGTTTGTGTACGACTGCTTGCGTGTGCTTGTGTATGGCTGCTTGCGTGTGTTTGTGTATGGCTGCTTGCGTGTGTTTGTGTCTGATTGTGTGAGCGCGCTTGTTTGGATACCTACATGTGCTTGTGTATGGCTGCTTGCGTGTGTTTGTGTATGGCTGCTTGCGTGTGTTTGTGTATGGCTGCTTGCGTGTGTTTGTGTATGGCTGCTTGCGTGTGTTTGTGTCTGATTGTGTGAGCGCGCTTGTTTGGATACCTACATGTGCTTGTGTATGGCTGCTTGCGTGTGTTTGTGTATGGCTGCTTGCGTGTGTTTGTGTCTGATTGTGTGAATGTGCTTGTGTTTGGATACCTACATGTGCTTGTGTATGGCTGCTTGCGTGTGTTTGTGTCTGATTGTGTGAACGTGCTTGTGTTTGGATACCTACATGTGCTTGTGTATGGCTGCTTGCGTGTGTTTGCGTTCGATTGCTGGCATGTGCTTGTGTTTGGCTGCTTGAGTTTGCTTGTGTTTGACTGCTTGAATTTGCTTGTGTTTGGCTGCTTGCGACCCTGGTTTATGGATTTCTGCAAGTGCTTGTGTCTGCTTCCAGCGTGTTTTCCTGCTTGCACGCGATTGTTTTTGGTTGCTTCCGTGCGTGCATTCCAAACAAGAATTGCGTAAATATAGAAACTGTATTTCCATGTACTTAGCTCTTGGTCCTAATAGATTTAATAATATAACGAATATTAACTTTTGTGAGTGCTTTCGGGTGCAATTGCCACAATGAGAATATTCTTACTTTAATAACATAATCCCACTTACAGTCTTTTTTTCTTTCAAATCACCATAGAGCAATAAGATTATGACACACAACTATCAACGAATTATGATTGAATATCATTCAGTAAAACAATATTCTCTGCAGTTTCCTTATAATAAGAAAATGAATGAAATTGAGTATGACTTGCAGACTTCGGCCTAATGTAAACTAACACTTTCTTAAGATTATACATCATGAGTATTCAGTTCTCTTTCCTCATACATATAAAACTACAGGTTTTAAATGCTTTAAATGCTTTTAATTTACAGATACAGCTACGGCACTGATGGCAATGAAGAAAACAGTAACTAAAATGCTAAAACACTTTAATGGGTGGAAAACAACTTTAACAGGTGGAAACGCTAAAACAAAGTGGTAGAAGAAAATAAAAAAAAATGTTCACAAAAGAAGGTTAGTGAAAGATGATACAGATGTAGTTATGAATCACCCATATCAACGTCCGTCTTGGTGATTCGTACCTGAAGTGGATCTAGTGTTTCACTCGAAACGTGTTCTTTATTTTCCTCATCTTCGTCATTTACTCACCTCTCTGTTTCTTCTACTAGTATTTCACTTATATATATATATATATATATATATATATATATATATATATATATATATATATATATATATATATATTGAGTTACTTTTGTGTTTTCAGTCATCACTGATATTAATATGAATACTGTGTATGCATATTTGTTGCTAATGATGGAGGTGATACAATAATCAGATGGCCCACTTTAACATGTAAATTGCCACACATATAATCTAATCAAAAGGCTGGTCTCTGATTACGTTTGATTAGACAAATAGAAAAAAAGGGTTAGGGAATGACGAATTAAGAGGTAAAAAGCGTTTTAATTAGCAAAAGGAAAAGGAAAAAGAAAACTACAGAATGCAACGGGCATGTATATATATATATATAAATAAATAAATAAATATATACATATATATATATATACATATGCATATATAATATATATATATATATATATATATATATATATATATTACACACACACACACACACACACACACACACACACACACACACACATATATATATATATATATATATATATATATATATATATATATATATGTATATATATACATATGCGTATATAATATATATATATATATATATATATATATATATTCATATATATATATATATGTACACATATATATATATATGTACATATATATATATATATATATATATATATATATATATATATATATATATATATATAAATATATATATATGTGTGTATATATATATATAAATATACATATATATATATACATATATATATATATATATATATATGTACCAATAATATATATATATATATACCAATAGAAAGCAATTACGCTGAAGAGGAAGCGGCGCCCGAGCGAGCGAGCCCAACAAATCCCGCAAACCCGAGGAACCCCCGAAAGGCTTCCCTAAGAGGATTTCCATCGCAATATCGCCCTTATCGCAGCCGTGCTATTAAGACTTGCAAGTAGCGTTTCCTTCTAAGGCTTTCCGTCGGGGGGGGGGGGGGGGGGGAGAGCGTCTCGAGGGGAGGGGGGGGGGGTGGAGGGCTTTCCTTGTGTTATTATTATTTTTTGTTTGGTTACTTTTTTTTTCAAAGAGTGGGGGGAGGGGGGAGGGGATGGCCGGTTCGTTAGGTGTGTGGCTTTTCGGTTTCCTATTTCTCTTTCTCTCCCTATTTTCTCTGTTTACACACACGTGTGCGCACACGCCCGCGCGTACACAGACACATACACAAACAAATAAGCACACACACACGTGTGTGTGTGAGTGTGTGTATACACACACACACACACACACACACACACACACACACACACACACACATATATATATATATATATATATATATATATATATATATATATATATATATATTGAGTTTCTTTTGTGTTTTCAGTCATCACTGATATCAATATGAATATTTGTCTTTGCTATCATCATCAGTAAATGGCTATCACCATCACCATCACTATTACAACAATAATATTAGTAATAATACAACAAAATAAAAAATGAAAATAGAAATACAAATAAAGATAAATAAAAAAACAATAACGATGGTGGTGGTGATTTTGAGGAGAATGACGATGGTGAAGACAGTCTCAGTGATACTACTAATTATAGTGAAACTGTGAAAAAAGAAACAAAAATATTAATGAGAATGATGAGAAAGACGGTAATTATGATAATGATGAGGGGGAGGAAGAATATGACGATATCTATATTGATGATGATAATTATGATGATAATATAAAAATGAATAGAGGAATAATAGAATATTATGATGATGATGATGATGATAGCAATAATAATGAGAATAGAAATAATACTAACTACAATAATAATGATAATGACAATAATAATTATAATGTTTTTGTCACTATTAGTAATAATATTATGATAATTGACCAACAATAGTGTCAGTTATATTAAAACATAACTAACAACAACATTTGTCTTATCAACAATAAATTTTGCATCAAAGAACAAAGAAAAACAAAATGGCGATCATATCAACTTTGGAATCAGAAATAGCAGACAAGGAAGCGAGGTCAGAGCAACAGGTTATTTATTTTCATTTTTATTTTTGTGAACTTGTAACTCGCTGACTGGTTGATGTATGGTTCACTAACTGTTGCTCGGCTCGAGTGTTTTGACTCAGAAGGAAATAAGATATTAGAGATGTCTATACTGCTTTTAATGTATTTTTTTGTTTACGTTTCTTGCGTTCGAGTGTGTGGTTATAAGGAATTTATATGTTTCTATCGTTGATGGGTGAAAAAACGTGTTATCGTTCGGGGAATATTGATTACATTTAGTTTTAATGGTGTTTTGTGTTCAGGGATAAATGCTTAGAGACAATTTCATTTTCATTACAAACAAGACATCAGATTTCAAAAGTATGAGATCATCTTTGCTTGCACAATCGAAATTTCAGCGACGTCTGACCTGACACAGAAGAAATGTATTTAAAAAAGCATTCACAGAAATGATATTTCTCTCGCCCAAATGATATTGCAAGACGTCTTGTTCAAGCGTTGCGTTTACGTGGCGCAAATCTCGCACATGATTACATACACGAGCACACACGCAGGTACACACACATCTCTCCTGCCTCACCTGTTGAGTGCTGGAAAGTACACACAATTTTCGCTCCTCCTGTATTATTACATCTCCGTGAAGGACCGTCATCTTCTGCAGCTTGTTTCATTTATTTTGATGGATAACCCTGTGTGTGTATGAATGCATGATGTCATATTTGCATTGATATATCAGCTGTTTTGATACCTTTGTTGGTTTGTTGCAGATGTTTGAGCGTTCTTGTACGATCACAGCGCATGCGCCGGCCGGTGGAGGTCCCAATGCGTGATATATTACGGCTATATTTTTTCAAACCGCATATATCTTTCCAGTAATAAAGAAGTATGAATTTGATATGAATACAACGACGCTTCGCACATATAAAACCAGATATCAACGGACCACATCGAGATAAGAGGGGAGGTTTACTAGAGATTTTAGATATAAGCTGATAAGCAACTCTCGCTCCCAGTGAGCCTTGGGTGAGAGACAGAATCTGTAAAAAGGCAGTCAGTCAGCTGTTGTACTTCAGCGTGTGAGCATATATGTGTGAGCGAATCTTTTGTATTTATCTTGCTCTTATACATGTAGAAGAAAATGTTGACATGGAATATGCTCAGCAGGATTTCAGTTACCAATAATAGTGTTTTAAAGTCTTATATTTGGTTATTGCGTATTTGAAACAGTTTTAGGATTCATTTTATATTAAAATGCAATTGTGTTATGTTAATTTGCATCATTTAATTAATTAAATACCAAATGCCATTTGTCTAATTCATTATAGATCATTGTTGTGCAACATTTATAACAGCTTTCTGCAAAGTTCATTTAATTTTAACAGGTTTGCTTTTTAGATGCAAAATGTCATTCAACTATTCTTAAATAAGAAAAGAACTTAATTACATAACTGAAGACTACTGCAACAATTAACCGTAGATCGTACTATGTCTCGATCAGTGTAAAAAGAAAAGAAAATATCCACAAAGAAAGTGAAGTGAAGTGATAATCCAAACAAAGCTTACACTGAAAGAAATCCCGTCCAGGGAACAGCCGGTTAACCAGAAAATCTCTGCGATAACCGGGCAAATTTTCGGATAACCGAGACATTCAGGATGAGAATTGACGGAGAAAACGGAGCACCTCTGTCACCCGGTTCCTCCGCAGCATCCAACTCATCCGCAGGTAAGGAAGGACCCCGGTATGAGGCTCCGGTGATCAGGATAAGGGAGAGGAACTGCAGATCGATATTGATCTGTCAAGGAGCGAGAGTGGTCGTGGTGCACAGGTGGTTGGGAGGTGTGTGTGTGTGTGTGTGTGTGTGTGTGTGTGTGTGTGTGTGTGTGTGTGTGTGTGTGTGTGTGTGTGTGTGTGTGTGTGTGTGTGTGTGTGTGTGTGTGTGTGTGTGTGTGTGTGTGTGGAGCTTATGGTTCTGTATTCGTGATTGTACACATCATCAGCCTCTCCCCTTCTTTCTTTAGTTATTTACTTATCCATCTTCGCTTGCCTCTATGTCTGTCAACGCACATGCCATCTCTCTATCCTTCTCAGTTTCATTGTCTCTATCCTAGTCGTGCCTGTCTTTATATCAGCGTGAAAGAAGTCCAGACATATCTCAGGATTAATTATTACTTCCACTGTCTCTGTCTGTCTTTCAGTCTAGCCCTACTGTCTCTCTTAGTCTGTCAGTCTAGTCTCCCTGCTTGGGGTTTAGTCCGGTCCCACGTCCCTTGGCTGTCTTTTCAGTTCAGTCCCACATTCCTTGCCTGTATTTTCAGTCAAGACCCACTCCTCTTGTCTGTCTTTCAGTCTAGACCCACTTCCCCGGCCTGTCTTTTCAGTCACGACCCGCTCCCCTTGTCTGTCTTTTCAGTCAGGACCCATTCCCTCAGTTTACCCTTCAGTCTAACCCCACTCACCTTGTCGTTCAGTCAGTCTTTCAGTCAGTGTATGATAATGCATGTATCCTCAACCCCCCCCCCCCTTGTCTCCCTTAAGAAAGATGTACTACTTAACAGCCCCTCCCCCTACCTGTGCTAATTAACATAAACATGAGGAGACGCAAGGTATCTCCCGAGGTGAGCGGATGGGTAGCTGACACCAAGCAGGTGAGGTCACTAATAGCATCCTCGGTGTGACCTTGACTTGACCTTTGAGACTCTTAATAGGGTTGGGGGGATGGGGGAAAGGGGGAGGAGAGGTGCAGACAAATTGTAGTTAATCGTGAGTACAAAATGAGATATAGATGGCGGAAGGGAGAGGGGGAAGAGACAGGTAAATAAATAGAGGTAAAGAAGGGGGGAGGGATAAAGAGGGAGGAAAGAAGGAAGGAAGGAAGGGAGGGAGGACGGAAGAAAGAAAGACAGTGAAAGAGAGAGAGAGAGAGAGAGAGAGAGAGAGAGAGAGAGAGAGAGAGAGAGAGAGAGAGAGAGAGAGAGAGAGAGAGAGAGAGAGAGAGAGAGAGAGAGAATCAATCAAACAAAAAATAAATAAAACAGAGAGAGGAAAGAGAGCTACAAATAGACAGACCAACCGCCAATAATAATACGAACACAAGACAGGGATCCCCTCTGGTAAGACTATATAATTGATAGTTTCGCGGCAATGTGATGACTGGTTTGTGATCAGGATGGTGCTTGGCAGTCATTCATTATTCTGATTAATATCTCCTTCTCTAGTTATCATTCGTGCTTGTAGCTGTTATTGTGGCTGATCTATCATAGTGACTTAGGGGTAAGCATGCAGCAGAAAGTGACATTTTGAATTTTCTGCTTGTTTGTC
>NC_091587.1:21272993-21277993 GCF_042767895.1 Penaeus vannamei | reverse complement strand
TCTCTCTCTGCGTGCTATCTCTTTCTCTCTCGCAATCTCTCCCTGCTATCTCTCTCCCTACCTCCATCTCTGCCTTTGTTTCCGGAAAACTGTTTCTCGCCCTCCCCTCCTCTCCCTCTCTCTCTTTTCCCCTGCCCTACTGTCACCTTATAGTAATTCTTGGTCTTTTATAGGGGGATGCTGTTCCGGATCTAGGGACATAATGTGCTAGAACTGTTTTCATTCATGATATTTCCCCTTTTATGGGAAAAAGAAAAGGAAAGAAAAAATGGAAACAAAAGAAAAGCAAGAAAAAAAGAAAATTGAAGTAAAATAAAATAAAAATAAAACAAAATAAAATAAAATAAAGAAAATATTATAAAAAAGAACTAAATTAAAAGAAAAAAATGAAAAGAAAAAAGGAAATGAAAAAGAAAGAAAAAAGGAAAAGAAAGAAAAAGAAAAAGGAAAAGAAAGGAAAGAAGAAGAGAAAAAGGAAAGAGAAAGAAAAAAGGAAGAAGAAGGAAAAGGAAGAAGAAAGAGACACAAAAGAACTTTAGGAAAAAAAAACTAAAAATACTGTGCTGTTAAGGAAATCAAACATTTCCACGTAAACAACTTAAACAGAAAGATTTTCTTCCTTTACTGGGGCGCATGGCGTGTGTTGGAGACCGATAATTGGAGCGGTCTATGATTACCGGTTTCACAAGGCTCCCAGAGGCAGAAACTGAACCATATTTTGGCGCGTAAGCATATAATGAACCAATTATTATCCGGCGCCGTTTTTTGGTGATCGGTTTATCCACGGCCGCTATTAGCTTTGGGCGTGTTACTGTAACCCTAGTTGATATGTACTCTTTACATAAATCGGGCGGTGGCGTGAAAGAAGCATCCAGAGGCAAAGGGAGGGAGAGCGGAGCGAAGAGAGAGAGAGAGAGAGAGAGAGAGAGAGAGAGAGAGAGAGAGAGAGAGAGAGAGAGAGAGAGGGAAGAGAGAGAGAGGAGAGAGAGAGAGAGAGGGACAGGGGAGGTTCTGAGGGAGCGAGAGGAGAGATAGATAGATAGATAGATAAATAGAGAAGAGAGAGATAGAGAGGGGGAAGGTCAATCTGAGCTGTGTCTCTGTTTCTATTTGTTGAGCCTGTCTGTCTTTGTCTTTCCTGTTTCCAACTCTCTGAGAGAAAGAGAGAGAGGGAGAGAGGGGGGGGGCGAGAGAGAGAGAGAGAGAGAGAGAGAGAGAGAGAGAGAGAGAGAGAGAGAGAGAGAGGAAGGAAGGGAGGAGGGGGGGGGGGAAGGGTGGGGGGGAGGGAGGGTAGGGGGAGGGAGGGTAGGGGGATGGATGGAGGGAGGGAGGGAGGGAGGAGGGAGGGAGGGAGGAGGGAGGAAGGAAGGGAGGAGTAGGGGGAGGGAGGGTAGGGGGGAGGGAGGGGTAGGAAGTGGATGGAGAGGGAGGGAGGGAGGGAGGGAGGGAGGGAGGGAGGGAGGGAAGGGAGGAGGGAGGGAGGGTAGGGGGAGGGAGGAGAGTGGGAGAGAGGGAGAGAGGGAGGGAGGCAGGGAAGAAAAGAGGGAGAGAGAGGAAGAGAAGGAAGTAAGGAGAGAGAGAGGAAGAGAAGGAAGTAAGGAGAGAGAGAGGAAGAGAAGGAAGTAAGGAGAGAGAGAGGAAGAGAAGGAAGTAAGGAGAGAGAGAGGAAGAGAAGGAAGTAAGGAGAGAGGAAGAGAAGGAAGTAAGGAGAGAGGAAGAAACGGAAGTAAGGAGAGAGAGAGAGGGAGGGAGGGAGGGAGGGAGGGAGGGAAGGAGGAAAGGGAGTGTGTGAATGCCTGATAGACTGAAATTATTAAGGAATTATTAATGGCATCTTATTTAACGTTACCAATTCCGCAAAAAAATGTTCTGGAAGGAAGAAGAAAATCCGGATAAATGAAGCAATTCGACCACACACATACGTGCCCACTGGTTCAAATCGGTAACTCTCCCCCCCCCCCCTCTCTTTCCTCTCTTTCCTCCGTCTCACTTCTCTCCTTTCTTTGTTTCCCTCATTTATGCCCTCCCCTTCCTACATAGCAATCTTTCTCTTCTGTTTCTTCTCCTCCTCTCTTTCATCCCCTTCCTTCTTTCTTTCCCTTCCTCCCTCCCTCCTCCTCCTCCCCTCCCTCCCTCCCTCCCCTCCCCCCTCTCCTCCTTCTCTCCAACGCCCCTCTCCCTCCCTCCAACACTCATTCCTATTCCTTTTATCCCTCCTTCCTTCTTACCCTTCCTCTCCCTCCTCCGTACTCCTTATACCCTCTTTCCATTTTCCTTTCCATTCCTCTGATTTCCATACTTTTCCCTTCCCTCCTTCCTTCCTTCTTACCCTTCTCTCTCTTCTTCCTGCCCTCCTTTTACCCTCTTCCCTCCTTCCCTCCCTCCTTCCTTCTTACTCTTCCCTCGCACCTTTTTCCTTCCCTCCTTCTTACTCCCTCACCCCTCCCTCCTCTCCCTCTTATTCCTCCCTCACCCCTTTTCCCCTGCAGCAATCTCTCCTATCCCTCTCCCTCCCTCCTACCCTCCCCCTCCCTTGTCCCTCCGTCCACTTCCTCCTACTCCCTTCCTCCCTCCTACCTACCTCTCCTCCCCTCCCTCCTCCTCCCTCTTCACCCCCTCCTCCCTCCCCTCCCGCTTACTCCCTCCCTCCTTCCCTCCCTCCTACCCCTCCACCCCTTCCCTCCCCTCCTACCCCTCCACCCTCCCTTCTCCCTCTCTCCTACCCCTCCTCCTCCCTTCTCCTTCCCTCTTCCCTCCTCCCCTTCCTCCCTTCCCTCCTCCTCCTCCTCCCTCCTCCTCCTCCTTCCTCCTCCCTCTCCCTTCCCTCCTCCTACCCCTCCCTCCTCCCTTCTCCCTCTCTCCTACCCCTCCCCTCCCTCCTCCTTCCCCTCCTCCTCCCTCCTACCCTCCCTCCCCTCCCTCTTACCCCTCCCTCCCTCCTCCTCACACCCTAACCCTCCCTCCTACTCCCTCCCCCTCCCCCCTCCCCTCCCCTCCATTACTCCCCTGAACCGGATTTTCCAGGTATCCGGTAGCGAACTGGGCACGGCCAACGGCAGCGAAGTCCGGTTAACAATACCAACCTACTTACAGCTACCTACTTACACTCACCTACTTACATTCATCTACCTTCGTTCATCTACTTGCACTCGCCTACTTTTATACATCTACTTACACTCGCCTACTTGCATTCATCTACTTACACTCACCTACTTGCATTCATCTACTTACACTCACCTACTTGCATTCATCTACTTACACTCACCTACTTGCATTCATCTACTTACACTCACCTACTTGCATTCATCTACTTGCATTCATCTACCTTCGTTCATCTACTTACACTCGCCTACTTGCATTCATCTACTTACACTCGCCTACTAGGTTTCATCTACTTACACTCACCTACGTGGATTCCTCTACTTACACTCACCTACTTGCATTCATCTAGTTACACACACCTACTTAAATTCATCTACTTACACTCACCTACTTGCATCCATCTACTTGGATTCATATACTTGCATTCATCTAATTACACTCACCTACTTGGATTCATCTAATTACACTCACTTACTTGCATTCATCTACTTACACTCACCTACTTGCATTCATCTACTTACACTCACCTACTTGCAATCATCTACTTACACTAACCGATTTGCACACTTGTAACTACTATTTACGCTTACATAGGCCTACCTACTTCATCTACTTGGTTACACTTGTGTCATCTTGTAGATACCTCATTATACCCATTTTTTTCTTCTTTGTCTATTTTTATTCTGATATCTCTCCTCCTTCTCCTACTACGCCTCTTCCTTCTCCTCTTCGTCTTCTTCTTTCTCCTTCTCCTCCTTATTCTTCTTCTCTTTCTAATACTCCTTCTTCTTCTTCTCTTTCTCCTTCTTCTCCTCCTCCTTCTCCTCTTTCTTCTCCTTCTCCTCCCTCCTCCTCCATATCCTCCACCACCTCCTCCTCCTCCTCTGCACCCCTCCCCTCCTTCCCCTCCTCCATCTTCCTCCACTCTTACCATTCACTATTTTCTCATCCCTCCCTTCTCTCTCCCCTCCTTACTCCCCTCTTTCTTCACTCCCCCTCTCTTCCCTATCTTTATCGTCGCATCTGCCTCCCCGCCCTTGGCAGTCCCCCTCTCTCTCTCTCTTTCTCGCCGCTCTCGCCTCTCTCCCCAAGTATGGCGCCGGCCTCTCGCTCTCGCCCCGCTATGGAATAACACCCTCCTCGCGGGGCCTCGATCGGTCGCGCGCCCTCTCGGCTCTCTGGTTCTCTCGTTCTCTCGGTTCTGGGTTCTGGGTTCTGGGTTCTGGGTTCTCTGGTTCTCTGGTTCTCTGGTTCTCTCTCTCTCTCTCTCTCTCTCTCTCTCTCGCTCTCTCTCTCTCTCTCTCTCTCTCTCTCTCTCTCTCTCTCTCTCTCTCTCTCTCTCTCTCTCTCTCTCTCTCTCTCCCTCTCCCTCCCTCCTCCCTCCCCTCCCTCCTGTCACCCCTCCCTCCCTCTCCTCCCTCTCCCTCCCTCCTCCCTCTCTCTTCACCTCTCTTTCTTCACATTATTTATATATATATATATATTTATATATATATATATATGTATATATATATCTATCTATATATGTATGTGTTTGTGTATGTGTATGTGTATGTGTATGTATATATATATGTATATGTATATGTATATGTATATGTATATGTATATGTATATGTATATATATATATATATATATATATATATATATATATATATATATATATATATATATGTTTACCTTTCTCTCGCGCTCCCCATTGATCTGACTATATCTTTCCCTCACTCGACAAACCTCTTTATTTTCCCACATACATAATGTAAACAAACCACTTCCAACTCTCTCTCTCTCTCTCTCTCTCTCTCTCTCTCTCTCTCTCTCTCTCTCTCTCTCTCTCTCTCTCTCTCTCTCTCTCTCTCTCTCTCTCTCTCTCTCTCTCTCTCTCTCTCTCTCTCTCTCT
>NC_091587.1:21255493-21267993 GCF_042767895.1 Penaeus vannamei | reverse complement strand
GAGAGGAGAGGGAGAGTGGAGGGGGAAGGAGAAGGGGGGAGGGGGAAGGAGAGGAGAGGGGGAGGGAAGGGGAAGAGGAGGAGGGGGAGGGAGAAGGAAGGGGGAGGGAGGGGAGGAGAGGAGAGGGGGAGGGCAGGAGAGGAGAGGGGAGGGGGCAAGGGGCAAAGGAGGAGAGGGGGGGGGGGGCAAGGGGGAAGGGGAGGGGAGGGAAGGGAGGGAGGAGAGGGGAGGGAGGAAGGGGAAGAGAGGGAGGGGGGCAAGGGGAAAGGGAGGAGAGGGGAGGGGAAGGGAAGAGAGTGGAGGAGAGGGGAGGAAGGGGACGGAGAGGAAGAGAGAGGAGGAGGAAGAGAAGGAGAGGAGATAATAGGGGGCGAGGGAAAGAAAGGAACAGGATATAATAGAAAGGGAGGGAAGGAGGTTGAAAGGGAGGGGAAGGAGAGGAAAGGAAGAAAAGAGAGAGGAGGAGATGGGAGGGGAGGGGAGTGGAGTAGAGTGGAATGGAGAGAAGAGAAGAGAAGGAGAAGAAGAGGAGGAGAAGAGAAGACAGAAGGGAAGAGAGGAAAGGGAAGGAGAAGAGAGTAGAGAAGAGAAGAGACGAGCGAAAGAGAGAACAGAAGAGAGAGAAAGAGAGAGAGCGAGAGAGAGAAAATAAGAAAAGACAGGAGAAGACAAAAAGAATCAAGGGACAAGAAAGAGCCAAAGAACACACACGCCACACAATTTCATATTAAGCAAAAAAAAAAAAAAAAAAAAAAAAAAAAAAAAAAAAAAAAAAAAAAAACAATGTTAAGAGTCCGGCCACCCACTGCTTGCTGACCGTGAAAAAAGTCTGACATTTACCCGGCGGAAGTTGAGAAGGAGAAGAGGAAACGGTTTTTGATAAGATCTGTCGTCTTGCGACTTCCCTCACGCCCGCACGCCCTCCTCTGTGTCTGTCTGTCTGCTTGTTTGTTTGTTTCTGTCTCTGTCTCTGTCTCTCTTTCTGTTTCTCTCTCTCTCTCCTCCTCTCCTTCCCCTCCTTCCCTCCACTCCTCTCCTCCCCATCCCCTCTCCCCTCCTCTCCTCCTCCCTTCCCCTCCCTCCACTCCCTCCTCTCCCCCTTCCCCTCCCTTCCTCTCCCCCTTCCCCTCCCTCCACTCCGCCTCTCCCCCCCTTCCCCTCCCTCCCTCCCTCCTCTCCCCCCTTCCTCTCCCTCCCCCTCCCCCTCCCCTCCCTTCCCTCCCTTCTCCTCTTCCTCCCCTCCTCTCCTTCTCCTCCTCACCCCTCCCTCCTCTCACTCTCCTCAAGTCATTCTGTTTAGTCATCCTTTTCCCTTTTCTTTAAATATAATATATATTTTTTTCCGCTCAAGGTCGAATGTGTGTTTTTTCTCTATATGCTGATTCATAACAAGGTGTTGTAATTGTTTATTTTGTTGTTTATTTTCTCTCGTGTCACGGTGTAATGCAGGTGTAATCGAGAAAGAGAGATTGGTTAATTTGACTCGATTTTATTTGATTATTTACCAATGTGAATTTACACGTAAGAGGAAGCTTGTTAACTGTAGCTTGAAGAGAGGGAGAGAGTGAGATGGTGGGAGATAAAGGTGGAATAGGAGGAGAGAGGGAGGAAGGAGAAGCAAGAGGTAGGGTATATGAATAAAGAGAGAGAAAGAGAGAGAGAGAGAGAGAGAGAGAGAGAGAGAGAGAGAGTGAGAGAGAGAGAGAGAGAGAGAGAGAGAGAGAGAGAGAGAGAGAGAATGCCAGAGAGACTAAGAGAAAAGGATAGAAACAAGTAAAATATATTCCCAGAGACAGACAGAGAACCGAAGAAAATAAGACATACAGGCATTAGGGGAATACAGCCAGATAAGGATGAAAGCCAAATAAAGAAAAAAAGCCAAATAAAGAATAAAGACAAAGAGAATAAAGGCAAATAAAGCCAATAAAGAATTTAGACAAACAAAGAATAAAGACAATAAAGCCAATAAAGAATAAAGACGAATAAAGATGAAAAACACAAATATAGAAGAAAGAAGACAAATAAAGAAGAGAAAAACACAAATAAAGAAGAGAAAAACACAAATAAAGAAGAAAGAAGACAAATAAAGAAGAGAAAAACACAAATAAAGAAGAAAGAAGACAAATAAAGAAGAGAAAAACACAATTAAGAAGAAAGAAGACAAATAAAGAAGAGAAAAAGACAAATAAAGAAGAGAAAAAGACAAATAAAGAAGAAAAACACAATTAAGAAGAAAGAAGAGAAAAACACAAATTAAGAAGAAAGAAGACAAATAAAGAAGAGAAAAACACAAATAAAGAAGAAAGAAGACAACTAAAGAAGAGAAAAACACAAATAAAGAAGAGAAAAACACAAATAAAGAAGAAAGAAGACAAATAAAGAAGAGAAAAACACAATTAAGAAGAAAAAAGAGAAAAACACAATTAAGAAGAAAGAAGAGAAAAACACAGATTAAGAAGAAAGAAGACAACTAAAGAAGAGAAAAACACAAATAAAGAAGGAAAAAAAAGACAAATGAAGAGGAAAAAGCCAAGCGCAGAGCATAAACAGAGCCGACTCCACCACATCGACCTCCAGACTCGTGCATGAACTCGCCATGCACGAGTTGGCTGCGGCATCGCTGTCACTGCCCCTCCTGCTGTCAGTTAGAGAGAGTAACTGTCACTGCCACTTCTGCTGTCGCTGGCACTGTCGCTGGCACCCCCGCTGTCGGTCTGCGTCGGTCCTTGTCACTTGATAGGGGGGGAGGGGGGGCAAGGGGGAAAGGTGTGTTTTCTGCGGCGCGCTTGTGGTTGGCAGTGTTCGTTTTGTCTCCGTTGCGATGGAAAGCACATACGCATACGCTCTTCTCTTTCTGTCTGTCTGTCTCTGTCTTTTCTCTGTCTCTCTTTCTCTGTTTCTGTCTCTGTCTCTCTGTCTCTGTCTGTCTTTCTCTCTTTCTCTCTGTCTCTGTCTGCTCTCTCTCTTTCTCTCTGTCTCTGTCTGTCTTTCTCTCTTTCTCTCTGTCTCTGTCTGTCTCTCTCTCTTTCTCTCTCTCTCTCTCTCTCTCTCTCTCTCTCTCTCTCTCTCTCTCTCTCTCTCTCTCTCTCTCTCTCTCTCTCTCTCTCTCTCTCTCTCTCAATCTATCTATCTCTATCTCTCTGTCTCTATTCCCTCTCTCCCTCCCTCTCCCTCCCTCCCTCCATCCATCCCTCCCCCTATCCCTCCCCCTCCCTCCACCTCCCTCCCTCCCTCGTATATAAAACCAATTTTTTTTTTTTTACAAACCGAGTTTTGCCATCCGCTGATTCATCCAAGCATAAAACGGCCAGTCAGTCTGCCTGAGTTGGATGACCTTTCTCACCCGCGCGTGCCTGTGGATGTGGCCGAGAGGTGGGTTGGATTTCGGGAACATGGGGTGAGGGTGAGGGGAAAATAGGGGTGGAGGGGAATGAGAGGGGTAGAGGGGAGGAAAGAGGGAGGAAAGAGGGGTAGGAGAAGGGGGAGAGGGAGGAAAGAGGGGTGGGAGAGGGGGAAATAGGGAGGTGGAGGAAGTGAATGAAAGGGGAAGAGGGGAGGAAGGAGGGAGGAAGAGAGGGTAGGAGAGGGGGATGAAAGGAGTGAGGGTGAGGGAAAAACGGATGGAGAGGGGAAATGAAAAGGGGAAGAGGGGAGGAAGGAGGGAGGAAAGAGGGATGGGAGAGAGGGGGATGAAAGGGTAGAGGGGAGGAGGGAGGAAACAGGAGATTGGAGAGGAATGAAAGGAAAGAGAGAGAGGCAGGAGGGAGGGAACAGGGTCGAGGGGGGATGAAAGGGGAGAGGGAAGGAGGGAAGAGGAGGATGGAGGGGGAGGAACAAGGGTGCCTGTGGATGTGGCCGAGAGGTGGGTTGGATTTCGGGAACATGGGGTGAGGGTGAGGGGAAAATAGGGGTGGAGGGGAATGAGAGGGGAAGAGGGGAGGAAGGAGGAAAGAGGGGGATGAAAGGGGAGAGGGGAAGAGGGAGGATGGAGGGAGGAACAGGGGTGGAGAGGGGGTATGGAAGGGGTGAGGGGAAGAGGGAGGGGGAAACAGGGGTGGATGGGAATGAAAGGGGAAGGGAGGAGGAAGGAGGGAGGAAGAAGGGTAGGAGAGGGGGTGAAAGGGTGAGGGTGAGGGGAAGATGGGAGGAACAGTGAGGGGAAGATGGGAGGAATAGGGTGGAGGAGAATGAAAGGGGAAGAGGGAGGAAGGAGGGATGGAACAGGGTGGGAGAGGGGGTGAAAGGGGGAAGAAGGAGGAGGGAGGAAACAGGGGGGTGGAGAGGAATGAAAATTGAAGAAGGAGGAGGGAGGGAGGAACAGGGTAGGAGAGGAGGGATGAAAGGGGAGAGGGGAGGAGGGAGGAAAGAGAGAGAGAGAAGAGAGAAAGAGAGACAGAGACAGAGACAAAGAGACAGAAAGACAGAGCAAAGAAGGTAAAGAGAAAAAATAAATGAACAGAGATGAAAAGAAAACAAAAAAACGAAGAGATAAAAAAACGAAATAGAGATAGAAAGAAAACGAAAGAAAAACGAATAGAGATAAAAAGAAAACGAAAAAAACGAATAGAGATAAAAAGAAAACGAAAAAAAACGAATAGAAGTAAAAAGAAAACGAAAAAAACGAATAGAGATAAAAAAAACGAAAAAAACGAAATAGAGATAAAAAGAAAACGAAAAAAACGAATAAAGAAAAAAAGAAAACGAAAAAACGAAGAGATAAAAAAAACGAAATAGAGATAAAAAGAAAACGAAAAAAAACGAACAGAGTTAAAAAGAAAACGAAAAAAAAAGAAAACGAAATAGAGATAAAGACCCTCGTATTCGAACATGACTCCTGTTTTAAGCGTGGGCGGGGACGGTTTTTCAAGGTGAAACCGGTGTGATTTTTGAGCTTGGGATGGGCGGGGCTGGGGGGGTTTCCGGAAGGCCCGGGGGACGTGGGGGGCGGGGGGGGGGGGGGGTGAAGGAGGAAGGGGAGGAGGAGGAGGGGACGTTGGGGGGCGTGGGGGAGGGGGTGAAGGAGGAAGGGAGGAGGGAGGAAGTGAAGTAGAAAGGAGGGAGGGGGGTAGGGGAGGGGAGGGGAGGAAGGGGGAAGAGGTGGGGGAGGATGGGAGGGGAAGGGGGTGGGAGGAGTTGGATGTGGAAGTAGAGGAGGAGGAGGGAGGAGGAGGAGGAGGAGGAGGAGGAGGAGGAGGAGGAGGGAGGAGGAGGAGGAGGAGGAGGAGGAGGAGAGGGAGAAGGAGAAGGAGAAGGAGAAAAAGAAGAAGCAGAAGGAGGAGGAGGAGGAGGAGTTGGAGGTGGAATAAGAGGGAGAACGAGAAGGAGAAACGGAGAAAGATAGAAAGGGAGTAAAGTAGTTGTAGAAATAGTAGTAGAAGTAGTTGTAGAAGTAGTAGTAGTAGTAGTAGTAGTAGTAGTAGTACTTGTTGTTGTTGTAGCAGTAGAAGTAGTAGTAGTAGTTGTTGTAGTAGTTGTAGTAATAGTAGTAGTAGTAGTAGTACTTGTTGTTGTTGTAGCAGTAGAAGTAGTAGTAGTAGTTGTTGTAGTAGTTGTAGTAATAGTAGTAGTAGTAGTAGTTGTTGTTGTTGTTGTAGCAGTAGAAGTAGTAGAAGTAGTTGTAGTAGTAGTAGTATTTTTGATAGTAGTGATGATAGTCATTACGAAGAGAGGGATCGAATGAGCGAAAACAAGACCATACGAATAACAGAAAGAACACGGGCATATGAACGTAAGCACAGAGAGAAAAGAACAGAAATAAAAAAAAGAAGATGAATATGTAATAAACCGAGAGAGAATTGTAGCATATCTTTTTAGTTATTATTTATAAGGTTTTTTTTTATATATATATAATACGCTCTCTAATTTCATATATGGTTCGTGAACACAAGGGAGATTGCGACAGTTATTACAGATAAGTAAGGTAAAAATTGAGAAAGAAAAATAAAAGGGAAAAAGGAAGGGGAAGAAGGAATTAATTGATAAAAAAATAGATGCATCAGATGTATCAGTTGCGTCTGTGTTACTCCTTTATTCTTTTCTCCTTCTCTTCTTTCTTTCTTCTCTCTCCTTTATTCTTTTCTTCTTCTCTTCATTCTTTCTTCTCTCTCCTTTATTCTTTCCCCCTTCTCTTCTTTCTTTCATCTCTCTTCGTTATTCTCTTCTCCATCGTCACGCTTCCTTATCCATGTTTTTCCCTCTTCCTATTTCTTCGTTCTCTTGTATATACTCATTCTTCTCTTCTTTCTTCCTTCTCTCTCCTTTATTCTTTTCTCCTTCGTCACGCTTCCTTATCCATGCTTTCCCCTCTTCCCATCCCTTCGTTCCATCGCCTTGTATATATTCGTTCTTCTCTTCTCTCTCCTTTATTCTTTTCTCCTTCGTCACGCTTCCTTATCCATGTTTCCCCCTCTTCCTATCTCTTCGTTCCCTCACCTTGTATATATTCGTTCTTCTCTTCTCTCCTTTATTCTTTTCTCCTTCGTCACGCTTCCTTATCCATGTTTTCCCCTCTTCTCATCAGTTCACTTCTGTGTTGTTCATTCTTCTCATCTTTCTTTATATTCTCTCCTTTATTCTTTTCTCCTTCGTCACGCTTCCTTATCCATGTTTTCCCCTCTTCCCTTCGTCACGCTTCCTTATCCATGTTTTCCCCTCTTCCTATCTCTTCGTTCCCTCGCCTTGTATATATTCGTTAACAGGTAGGAGCCGAGTGTGCCAAAGCGACCCCACAAATCTTCCTTTTTCCCCGAGAATGTTGATGAGAATGACACTCTCTTCCTCACTTATTCACCCTCTCCTCCTCCTCCTCCTCCTCCTACTCCTCCTGTCTCTTCTCTCTTCCCCTCATCCTCTTTCCTTTTCCTTCTCTTCTTTTTCTTCATATTCTTCTTCTAATTCCTCCTCGTGCTCTTCCCTTTCCTTCTCTTCTTCAACCTCCTCCCCCTCCCACTCTTCCCCTCCTCCTCCTTCTTCTTCTTCTTCTTCTTCTTCTTCTTCTTCTTCTTCTTCTTCTTCTTCTTCTTCTTCTTCTTCTTCTTCTTCTTCTCCTCCTCCTCCTCCTCCTCCTCCTCCTCCTCCTCCTCCTCCTCCTCCTCCTCCTTCCCTCTCCCCCTCTACCCCCTCTTCGATGGGCGGGGAGTAGTGGAAGGTAGTGGGGGAGGAAGGGGGAGGGGAGAGATGGAGGGAGAATCCTGTGGAACTGAGGGAGGGATGGGGAGTCGATATGAAGTAGTGAACGTGTCTCATAGAAGAAGGGGGTGACGAAAGAGGGAGAGAGAGAGAGAGAGTGAGAGAGTGAGTGAGAGAGTGAGTAGGTGAGTGAGTGAGTGGGTGAGTGAGTGAGTGGGTGAGTGTAGTGAGTGGGTGAGTGAGTGAGTGAGTGAGTGGGTGAGTGAGTGGGTGGGTGAGTGAGTGAGTGGGTGAGTGAGTGAGTAGGTGAGTGAGTGAGTGGGTGAGTGAGTGAGTGGGTGAGCCGAGAGTGGGTGAGCGAGTGGGTGAGCGAGTGGGTGAGCGAGTGGGTGAGTGAGTGGGTGAGGGAGTGGAGTGAGAGAGAGAGAGAGAGAGAGAGAGAGAGAGAGAGAGAGAGAGAAAGAAAGAAAGAAAGAAAGAAAGAAAGAAAGAAAGAAAGAGAAAAAGAAAAGAGGGAGAGCATGCATAGAAATAGAATGAATGGAAATAAAGAATAGAATTAGAATAATAAGAACTGGCATTGGTATAAGAATAAGGAAAAGATTAATAACGAAGGAGTGAATAATAATAAAACAAGGAATAAGTGGGGATAACGGGGGGGGGGGCGCAAAGGAAGTCTTTCCTTCGTCTTCTCCCTCTTCCTTGTCTCGTATTTCCCCATATATCTTACTTTTCTCTCATTTCCTTCTTCTTCACCTCCTCCTCCTTCCCCTTCCTCCTGCTCCTGCTCCTGCTCCTCCTCCTACTCCTTCCCCTTCCTCCTCCTCCTCCTCCCCCTTCCTCCTCCTCCTCCTCCTCCTCCTCCTCCTCCTTCCCCTTCCTCCTCCTCCTCCTCCTCCCCCCCTTCCTCCTCCTCCTCCCCTTCCTCCTCCTCCTCCTCCTCCTCCTTCCTCCCCCTCCTCCTCCCCCTTCCTCCTCCTCCTCCTCCTCCTTTCATAACGATACAGAGCCGGTTTATTTCCTACTTACTTAGTCGCAAACTGTTAGTGCTTGTGTAGAAATAGCGGTGCGCGTGCACTCTTACGGCCAGCGACGTGAGGGCGGGAGAGGGAGATAATGGAAATTGGGGAGTGGAGGGAGATGGGGGAGAGGGGAGGAGGAGAGAGGATGGGGGAAGGGGGAAAGGAGGGAGATGAGGGAGGAGGGGGTAAGGGGATGGGGAGGAGGAAGGTGGGGGGAGAGGGAGGAGGGTGGAGGGAGATGGGGGGAGGGAGGAGATGGGGAGGGAGGGAAAAGGGAAGGAGGGGAGGAGGGGAAAGGGAGGTAGGAAGGAGGTGAATGAGGGAGGATGAGAAGGAGAGGAGAGAGAGAGATGGGAAGGGGAAGAGAGGGTCAGAAGGAGAGGAGAAAGAGAGATGGGGAAAGTGGAAGGGAGAGGAGTGAGAGGAGGGTGCAGAAAATAGGGAGGGGAAGAGAGAGGTGGGAAGGAGGGAATAGAGGGAGATGGAGAGGGGAAGAATGAGGTGGGAAGGAGGGAAGAGAGGGAGAGGGAGAGGGGAAGAGGGAGGTGGGAAGGAGGGGAGAGACGGAGATGGGAAGGGGAAGAGGGAGGAGGGAAGGAGGGGGGAGTGGAAGGAAGGAGAAGAGGGAGGAGGGAAAGAAACGGGGATGATATGAAAGGAGAGAGGGGATGGGGGGAAAGAAAGATACGACAGGGGATGGAAGGAGAAGAAATAAATAGGAAAGAAAGGAGAGAGAAGGGGAATGAGAGGAGAGGGAGGAGGAAAGCGTTGAGAGGGGAGAGAGAAGAAAAGGGGAAATGAGAGATGAGGAATGAATGGAAGGGAGAGGAAAGAAGGGGCGAAGACATGGAAAAGATAGAGGAGAGGGAGGAAGAAAGATTGAATGAATGAATGAATGAATGAAGAGACGGAATGGAAAGGAAAGAGAAAATAAATGGAAAATAGGAGAAGAGGGAATGAAAGGGAAGAAAAGTTAAGCATGGAAAGGAAAAATAAGGAGAGGTGCAAGAAAGAAACGAAAGGCAATGGAGGAGAGAGAGAGAGAGAGAGAGAAAGAGAGAAAGAGAGAAAGAGAGAGAGGAGAGAGAAGAGGGAAGAGAGAAATAATTAAACCGGAAAATGAGAGAACAAGGGAACCAAAACAAATAGAAATGATAGAGAGAAAAACAAAACGCACAAGAGTTTATGCAGTACATACATACATACAAATAAACATGACCGTATTTGCCTGTCTGTATGTGCGTATGCGAAGCGATGACGTAGGGAGCAGGAAGTGGCAGACACGCCCCGCCGCCCGCCCGCCCGCCCACCAGCGCGCGCGCACGCCCGCACCGATCCATCACTGCGCTTGGGGTGCGGTGGGTGGGTGGGGGAGGGGGAGGGAGAAGGGGGGATAAGGGGAGTAACAGGTGATGAAAGAGGGCAAGAAAATGATAAGAATTGATGGGATAAAAAAATCGATAGTGATAGTGATGATGATAATAATAATGATAAAGGGAATTATTGTGATATTTTGGTTATTACGATGATAAAAAAATATGATTTAAATGATAATGATACTTTGATAAATTAGATGATAGTGATTGTTATTATTAAGGTGATTATGAAGGTGATAATGACGTTAAGGAGATAGTGATAATTATGATAATGATATCTTGATAGATTAAATGATAGTGAGATTTTGATAATTAAGGTGATAGTGACGTTATGAAGATAGTGATAATTATGATAAATATATATTGATAAAGTAGATGATAGTGAGATTTGGATTAAAGTGATAGTGACGTATTGATTATGATGCGAAGATAGTGATAATGTGATGATGGTGATTATGATGATGCTAGTGCTACGGTGATAAATTATGATGATGACGGCAATGGTGGTAATTCAGATGATATGAATAAAAAAATGTGATAACAGCGGAAACAGTCATAGTGTTTTACTTCGGAATAATTGAGAGAAAGAAAAGATTGACTGTGGGTACGTTTGTGTGTGTGTGCTTGCGTGTGTGCTTGTGTGTGTGTGTGTGTGTGCGTGTGTGTGTGTGTGTGCTTGTGTGTGTGTGTGCTTGCGTGTGTATGTGTGTGTTTTTTTGTGTGTATGTGTGTGTGTGGGTGTGTGCGTGTATGTGTTTTTTTTTGTGTGTATGTGTTTCTATGTGTGTGCGTGTGCGTGTGTGTGCGTGTGTCTGCGTGTGTGTGTATGTGTATGTTTTTATTTGTGTATGTGGATGTGCCTGCGTGTGCGTACGTGCATTTTTTAAAACTCAAATTTACTCAGTTTCAATTTTTAAGCAAAGAAAAAGTAATAAAACAGAGTGAGAGAGACAGGAATGTTCGAGGAAGGAAACATTAATTCTTTTAAGAGGGAGAAAGGCTCAAAGACGTGAGGAAACTGCAGCGCGCCTTCACTTCTCACTCCTTCACTCCCTCCGCTACTCCCTTCCTTTATTCCTTTTCTTTTGCTCTGTTCTTCTATTTCTCCCTTCTTTCATTCCTTTTCTTCTTTTGCTCAGTTCCTCTATTCCTCTATTCCTTAATTCTTTTTCTTTTGCTTAATTCCTCTATTTCTCCATTCTTTCATTCTTTTTCTTCCTTTGCTCAATTCCTGTATTTCTCCCTTCCTTTATTCCTTTTTTTTCTCTTGCTCAGTTTCTCTATTTCTCCCTTCCTTAATTCCTTTTCTTCTCTTCCTTAATTCTTGCCCTTTCACCTTCCTTATTTCTTCTCTTCTCCCTCTTCTTCCACAACTCCCTTTATTCCCTCCAACTACTCCCTTAACTGCTCTACTACTATCTCCCTTATTCCTTCCACTTCTCCCTTATTCCTTCAACTACTACCTCCTTTATTCCTTAAACTCTTCCCTCCCTTAATCCCTCCACTATTCCTTTAACTACTCCGGTCACAACTCAAATAACTCCCTCCTCTCTCCCCTCCCTTAATTCCTCCCTTAATCCGTCTACTTCCTCGTCCACAACTCCCTTAATAATTCCTCCACCATTCCCTCCCTTATTTCCGCCACTTCTCCCTCCCTTCCTCCCTCCTCTCCTCCTCCTATTCCTTTGTCTTCTCCCTCCCTTAATTTCCCTCCTACTCCTAGAAGAAAGAAAGAAAGAAAGAGATAAATGGAAAAAGAAGAATAAGGATAAAAACGGAGATGAAGAAGTAGAAAAGAAAGAAGAAAAAGAAGAAAGAATGGAAGAAAAAAATAAGACGAATCCGAAGATCCAGCAGAAGAAAGGGGAAGAGGAAGAGGAAGAGACGAAAGGGAGATGGGAAGGAAGCGGAATTAAATGAATTGAATGAATAGATTGGACGGCAGTTTATGCTCGCCGGGTGGGAGGGGGGAGGGGGAGGGGGGGTACACAGCGGCACCATCTCAGAAAGGTTATTGAACTTTTATTTATTTATTTATTTATTTATGTATGCATGTATGTATTCATGTACGTTTTTTTTGGGGAAGCTATCTTGAGGGTTAAAAGGTTAGGCTCCGTGGGCCGTGTACGTTGCAAGATGTTGATTATGTTGCGAGGGTAATGGTCTATAATGCTTGGGGTAAAGATCAAAATGAAGCTTTAATTTGATAATAAACGTCAGATTCGCAAGGAGGTTCTGTACGTGTGTGTGTGCGTGCGTGTATGCGTGTGTGTGTGCGTGTGTGTGTGTGTGTGTGTGTGTGTGTGTGTGTGTGTGTGTGTGTGTGTGTGTGTGTGTGTGTGTGTCTTTGTGATTGAATGTCTGTTTATATATGTGAGATTCTTTAAAACATGTACTTGCGTATACATTGCATACATGAGCTTGCATATTTTTTCACCATTCTAATTATTCAATAAAAATTAAAAAACAAACAAAAGAGAAACAAATAATAAACAAAGAATTTAAAACCGAAAAGGAACCACCAGAAACACATAAATCCAACTCGAGATCCTAAGAAATTGATCAAAAATCGACAGGTTCTCATAAGCGGGGTTGTTGTGGGGTTGTTTCCACGGGGTCGGTCGTCATCTTAAAGAGGTCGGGTTGGAGACGTTTCGGGTTTTCATTATTCTTCAAAGTTTTGCGCCAGACACCTTGGCGTTGTGTGGCTTATTTATTTATTTATTTATTTATTTATTTATTTATTTATTATTGTTGTTGTTAGTGGTGGTGGTGTTAGTGTTGTTGTTATTATTATTGTTGTTGTTTTGTTATCATCTTTATCATTATTGTTATCGTTGTTGTTGATGCTGTTATTTCTATTATTGTTGTTATTATTATCAGTATTAGTAGTATTGTAATTATTGTTATTGTGATAGTTATTATTATTATTGTGATTGTTGTCATTATGATTTTGATAATAATAATAGTAATA
>NC_091587.1:21247993-21250493 GCF_042767895.1 Penaeus vannamei | reverse complement strand
AGGGAGAGGAGGAGGGGGGGGGGAGAAGGAGAGGGCGAAGGAGAGAGGGAGGGGGGAGGGGAGGGAGAGGGAGAGGAAAAAGAGGAGAGGGAGGGGAAGGGAGAGGGAGAGGAAAGAGAAGAAGGAGAGGGAAGAGGAGGGGGAGGAAGGAGGGGAGGGGAGGGAGGGGGGGTGAGAGAGGGAGAGGGAAAAAGAGAATGAGAAGGAGAAGGGGAGGAGGAAAGGGAGAGGGCGAAGGAGAAGGAGAAGGAAAAGGAGGGGGAGAAGGGAAAGGGAGAGGGAGAGAGAGAGCTGTATGTGGTGTATGTTGTTCGTATGGTTGCCAGTATTATTTTTATCACTATAAATGGTAACGTTGGTTGGTTGTATGGCTTGTAATGATAACGATAATGATGATGGTGATGATGATGATGATGACAGCAGTGATAGTGATGATAATACTGATGATAATAATGATAATAGAAATGATAATCATAATCATAAAGATAATGGTAACGGTAACAATGATAACGAAATAAATAAATAATAAAAAAATGACAATGACAACAAAAATGACAATTTCTTCCTATCCTTAATTCTGCAATTATCGTCCGTTATCGTCTCTCATTCCATCCCAATCTCCGACGTAAATGCTTGTCTCGTGAGTAATAGTATAACTACCATTTATTCCCGAGTTTAAATACCTCTAATTGTCTCGTTGCCATGCAGGACATTCCACTGGTGCTGAAGGGTTCTCATTTTCAAGGAGGAAAGGGGAGGGGAAGAGGGAAGGGGAGAGGAGGGGAGGGGAGGGATGTAGGGGAGGGGAGGGGAAGGGGGAGGGAAGGGAGGGAGGAGGAGAGGAAGGGAATGGGGATGAGGGGGAGGGAGAGAGGAGGAAGGGAGGGGGGAAGGGGGGTGGAGGAGAGAAGAGGGATGGAGGAGGGAGAGGAGGGGAAAGGGGGAGAGGGAGGGGGAAAGGGGAGGGAAGTGAGGAAGGGAATGGGGATGAGGGAGTGAAGAGCGGGAGGGAAAGGGTAAGGGGGGGGAGGGAGGAGGAGGGAAGGGGGAAGGGAAGGGGGGAAAGGGCGGGAGGGAGAGAGGAATGAGGGGACAAGGGATGGGGAGAAGAGAGGAAAAGGGAAGGGAAAAATGGCAAGGAACAGGGTAGAAAGGAAGAAAGAGAATAGAGGAGAGGAGAAAGGGAAATGAGGGAAGAGGAAGAGGAGGGGGTGGAAATGAGTAAAGGGGAGGGGTGACGGGAGGGGGAGAGAAGGGTGGAGGGTGTGGTGTCTTCCTGTCCGCGGTATCTAATCAAAAACAAGCTTCCATGGTTTTGTTTAATCTAAATCTTTTGTTTACCCAAAAAAGGTCCACGAAGAAAACGCCAATTAACTCGTTCTGTTCTTTCTCTTCCTCGTGTTCTTCTCCCTCTCATCTTTATCGTCCTATCTTCTCTCCCCTTCGTTTTTTCTTCACCAAGCATTTAAAAACTCTGATCGAACAAACACACAACCTTTCCTCCTATATATGCCCCTCCCTCCCTCCTTTACATGCCCCCCCCTCTCTCATAGCCCCTTCACCCTCCCCCTCCCCCGTGTTCGAACGTACACACGCTCGCACGTTTGCAAAGTAACAAAAACGGACGAAAAAGTTCCATCAGCGCCGAAGCCAAGTTTAAAAGGTTTCGGTGGCGCCATAACGTTTTAGCTGTTTTGACTAATGGTCCATAAACGTCATACTCTTTGCAATTGCTTAGACCTTGCTGACAGTACGCAGATTAAATTATAGTCTAGAGATGTATATACGTAATTAAGTACTTGTTGTGCATTGTTTATATTTATAGCCCTCCTACGCAGGCACGTGTATCCGCACGCACAGATACTTAATATGATCTCCGCGTGACGTCACAATCTTTTTGATCTGGGCGAATTAATTATCTTTATGACGCACGCAAGTTGATGAATTTTTATTTCACGTTTTGCACGTACGTAGACTGGCATATGGCCCGCTCCTTCCGCCGCTGCTAGTGCCATCTTTTGCCAACTGTTGCCATTAATTTTGTTCTCGAGTGCCGACCTGTCATGGCGACACCCGGGAACCACTGAGTGATGTATTAACCTTACATCTCCGTTTCCCGCCGTTTACAAATGTTTATTGCTCTTGGAAAGGGATTTGATGGAGATTCGGGAGGGAAAAAATAGAAAGAGAGAGAGAGGGAGAGACGAAGAGACGCACACGCATGGCTGTAAAGGAGTGACTTATTTTCCGGTAAAGATTTCCGCCCAACCGTTTTTTCGGAACCTGAGCGCGGGTAAGCTGTTAAACGACAATTATTTTCCTTCAGGAGACAATTTGCTTCCCTTTCTTAACGGTTTTGTAGATTTTTCCCCAGTTCGTAATTATTTTCGAAATTCTTTTGTAGGTTCTAATTGCAGTTTTGCATAGCCGCGCCATGTGTTCGTAAGCGCATTTTCTTTTGCATTTTTCAAACCGCAAATAGTTCACCTTTACGCTTTCA
>NC_091587.1:21240493-21245493 GCF_042767895.1 Penaeus vannamei | reverse complement strand
TTTTTTCGCCTGTTATTCTGATTATCCTTTTTTTTTTTTTTTGTTTTTTCTCTTTTTCTTTTTTCTCCTGTTATTCTGATTATCCTTTTTGTTTTTTTGTTTCTTTTTCTTTAATATATACTTATTTCTACTTATCTATATTTCATGATCTTCCATTTTCTTTTTTATTTGTAATCTCAAAAGAAAAGTAATTTAACTAAATGCTCACTTATTCTCACTTCTTTTTTCATCCAGACGAAGAAAATTTTAAAAAATAAATAAATTTACATCAGTCATCCTTTCCTATTTTTCTTTCCTCATTCTCTCTTTTCTTTGACTTATTTTAACCATTTATTGAAGTTCGAATGCATCTCGCTCGCCTGTAAGCGGATCACGTGATCAACGGTGAGAGTAAACTGCGTTACTGTGGGAGGTTTGGGGATCCGCGGTGAAGGTAACTGACGTTGGATAGGCACGTGCTGTTCGTGTTCGGCGAAGGTTATTGTCACCGTGGTTGAGTGGGTTGCCTGGTAGGGGGTTTAAATGTTTTTTTTTTGTGCGTAATTGTTAGTTTGTGTGTGCGATTTGGTTTAAGTATGTGGTTTTACTGTTGATTTGTAGATTTTATTATTTTTTCTCTCTCATTTTCTTTTCATCCCATCCCATGCTTCTCTCTCTCTCTCTCTCTTACACTCACTCTCTCTCTCTCTCTCTCTCTCTGTCTCTCTCTCTCTCTCTCTCTCTCTCTCTCTCTCTCTCTTCTCTCATAGAACTAATTTTATTAACAGACGTAAATAGAAGCACAGCCAGCTTCGAAGATGCATAGCATCTACCTTGTTTTTTGCAGGGCATTTTAAATTTTATCAAATCAAATTTCTCTCTCTCTCTCTCTCTCTCTCTCTCTCTCTCTCTCTCTCTCTCTCTCTCTCTCTCTCTCTCTCTCTCTCTCTCTCTCTCTCTCTCTCTCTCTCCCTCTCTCTCTCTCGCGGTGAATTGGCATGGATTGTCTCAATTTTCTTCGCCTCGATCTTGAAACATTCTACTTTCTTACGGTCTGTGAATGCAACAAGAGCAGTTGTAGCATGACGGTGTCTTTCTCCATTCTCATGACCTACTCTCCCGGGTTCGCCTTACATTGTACATGCACGCGAACTATGGCACAGAAATGTCCGGAGAATCGAGGTTTTTACGCGCCAAAGAGAGAAAAAGGGCGGGAAAATCGAGGTTTTTACGCGCGAAAGAGAGAGAAACCTGGGCGCGGAGGGCCACGGCTGCGGGGGTCAAAGGTCAAAGCCTTCTGATGGTGGGCGAGATCTGTTGGGTTTTTATGGTGTTTTTATTGTGTTTTGTTATTGTGGTGTTTTTATTTATGATCCTG
The DNA here is from genome assembly GCF_042767895.1 of Penaeus vannamei. Classification (NCBI taxonomy): domain Eukaryota; kingdom Metazoa; phylum Arthropoda; class Malacostraca; order Decapoda; family Penaeidae; genus Penaeus; species Penaeus vannamei. Next base: position 21,244,136 of record NC_091587.1, on the reverse strand, counting down.
TTTGAGTGGATTTGGGGATTTAGGATTGTGTGATGTTCAAGAGTGTTTGTATCATTGTTGTAATTGTTGCTTTTGTTGTTATTGTTATTGTTGTTATTACTATCATCATTATTATTATTATTATTATCATTATTATTATTATTATTATTATTATTATTGTTATTATTAATATTATTATTGTAGTCATTATTATTATTATTATTATTATTATTATTATTATTATTATTATTATTATTATTATTATTATTATTATTATTATTATTATTATTACTATTATCATCATCATCATCATCATTATTATTATTATTTACATTATTATTATTATTTTTATCATCATCATCTTCATCATCATCATCATCATCATCATCATCATTATCATTATCATTAATCTTCCTCATCATCACTACGTTCTTATTATTGCTATTGTTACATCAAATCATTAAGCAACTTCTTTCCCTCAGTCTGTCTCCACCCACAACAGTGTCATTTAAAACCCCTCACGCCCACCTTACCTTTAACCCCCCCACCCCCCGCCCACGCCCACACCCACCCTGGCTTCAAGGTCAGTAGACACACGGCGCCCGGTTTGAAAGGAGGGGGGGGGGAGTGGGAGGAGAGGGGGAGGGGTAAGAGGAGGGGGGAGAGGGGAGGGGAAGGAGGAGGAGAGGGGAGGGGAAGGAGGGAGAGAAGGGAGGGGAGGGAAAGAGGAGGGAGGAAGGGGAGGGGAATGGGGGAGGGAGGAGAGGGGAGGGGAAATAGGAGGGGGAAGAGGAGGGAGGAAGAGGGGAGGGGAAAGAGGAGGGGGGAGAGGGGGTTGTGGATGGCTTTTGGTCTCTCTTCTTCCCTTCCTTCTTTCCTCCTTGTTTTTTCTTTGTCGTCTTCTCTATATTTATCTTCCTCTTTTCTCCTTTTTCTTCTTCCCTCATTCCTCTCCTCCTCCCTTCGTCTCACCATCTTCCTCTTCTTCTTCTTTCGTCCTCCCTTACGCACTTCCTCCTCTTCCTCTCCTCCCTCATTCGTCACACCATCCTCTATTTCTTTCATCCTCTCTCCTGCTCCTCCTCTTTCTCCCCTCCATCCTACGTCTCACATCCTCCTCTTATTTCTCCTCCTCCTCTTCCTTCTCTTCTCTCCTCCCCCTCCCCACCCCTTCCACTCGTCCAACAGGTGCATGAAGAAAAAGTGATAAATCAGAAATGCAAATATAATTACGAGAAGCGACGATCGAAAAGTTAAATAAAGATTCGGAAACAGAAAGATAATTCATTTGATATAAAAAACGAGGGTGACTCAGGTATTTATATTGAGTTGGAAATTGAGTTTTTACATACACAGGGAAAGTAAGGTTAGATGAAGTGTGGGAAACAGAAAAGAAACACACACGCGAAGAGTGAGTGAGAGGGGGAGGGAGAGGGGGAAGGAGAGAAGGAGAGAGAGGGAGAGTTAGAGTGGGAGGAAGGGAGGGAGGGAGAGACAGAGACAGAGACAGAAAGAGACAAACAGGCAAACAATAAAAAGATACTCAGACAAAATGAGACATAGAGACAAAGAAAAAAGAAAGGAAAATAAATCAAATAGAGAGAGTAAGAAAAGCGAAGAGGAAAGAGGAAAGAGGAAAGAAGTGTTGGCGAGATCGCTGGCGCAGAAAACCGCCCCGCTTGTCTCAGCTCCAAGTCTTCGTCTCTGTCAAGATTACAACTAAATTGATTATCTGGAGACACCGTGGTGGTTGCGGTTGAGGGGCGGGGAGGGGGTGGGGGGAAGGGGGCGGGGGTGGGAGGAAGGAGGAGAGGGAAAGGGGTGGGGGGAGGGGGGAGGAATGAGGAGAGGGGGAGGGGGAAGGGGTAGAGGGGGTAGGGAAGGGAAGGGAGGGGGTAGGGATGGGGGGAGGGAGGAGAGGGGTAGGGGTGGGGGAGAGGGAGGAGAGGGGGAAAGGGGTGGGGGGAGGGAGGAGAGGGTGTGGGGGAGTGAGGGAGAGGGGGAAGGAGTGGGTGGGGAGAGGGGGGTAGCGGGCAGAGTGAGGGGTAAGGAGCACGGGGAAGGGGTAGTGGGGTAGGAGGAGGGGTAGAGAGGCAGGGGTGATAGAGGAGCAGGGGAAGGGGTAGGAGGAGGGGCAGAGGAGCAGGGAAGGGGGTACTGGGCAGGAGGAGGGGTAGAAAGGGCAGGGAGGGGATAAGGGGCAGGGAGAAGGGGAAGGGGGTAGAGGGCAGGGGAAGGGGTAGAGGGCAGGGGAAGGGGTAGAGGATAGGAGAAGGGGGCAGCGGAGCAGGAGAAAGGGGTTGAGGAGGGAGGAGGGGGCAGAGGAGCAGGAGGGGATAAGGGGGTACAGGGGCAGGAGAAAGGGGGTAGAGGGGGCAGGGGGAAGGGCGTGATTCGTCGGGTTCAATGAGGCGATGTGAGCTCCCGCTTTGCTTTTGCGCCAAGACAGGGAATCGGGGATATATGGGTGGTGGTGGTGGGGGTGGGGGTGGGGGAGAGGGGGTGAGGGGGTTGATAGCATAGATATTCGCTCGTGGTGCTGCATATAGGCACATCAGCGGAGACGTGTCACGCATGCTGTCTCACGTACGCACACGTCGCCACACAGGCACGCACATAATCGCTTTCTTTCTTAACTCCATAACCTCTCTCTTTCTCTCTGTCTCTCTGTCTCTTTATCTCTTTCTCTCTCTCTCTCTCTCTGTCTCTCTGTCTCTCTGTCTCTGTCTCTGTCTCTGTCTCTCTCTCTCTCTCTCTCTCTCTCTCTCTCTCTCTCTCTCTCTCTCTCTCTCTCTCTCTCTCTCTCTCTCTCTCTCTCTCTCTCTCTCTCCCTCTCTCTCTCCTCTGTCCCCTCTCACTCACTCATTCACTTACTCCACATTTCCTCAATACGACTTCCTAGATTCCTCCGGCATCCTTCCTCCTTCCCCTCCTCAGCTTCACTTACTCTCTCCCTCTCTTTATCTCTTCTTTTCTTCTCTCTCCTGCCTCCTTCACATCCTTCCTTCCCTCCTCTCCCTCCCTTCCCCTCCTTCCCACTCTCCCTCCTCCTTACTTTCTCCCTCCCTTCCCCTCCTTCCCTACTTCCCTCCCTCCCTCCCTCCCTCCCTCCCTCCCTCCCTCCCTCCCTCCTCACAAGACCGTCATGCGGACGCCAGGCGGGGTATAGCATGACGGGTCGGAGCCCATGACTCACGGCCGTGGGCAACCCCGCCGTTCGGTCGTTGCGGTCGGCCCTCTTGTTGTCTGTCGGTGTACTGTGGTCGGTCGGGCTGAATCTGTGCCTCTCTTTATCCCTTCCTCTTACTGTAATTCTTTTGTCTTTTTAGTTTCTCGGTCTGTTCTCCTTTCTCTATCTGTCTCTGTCTGTCTCTGTCTCTGTCTGTCTGTCTGTCTGTCTCTCTCTCTGTCTCTCTCTCTCTCTCTCTCTCTCTCTCTCTCTCTCTCTCTCTCTCTCTCTCTCTCTCTCTCTCTCTCTCTCTCTTTCTCTCTTTCTCTCTCTCTTTCTCTTGTTGATGTTTTTGTTTGTTATTGGTTTTGCTGTTGTTGAGGGTCATGTTGTTCTTGTTTTCATAATGATGCTGTTCTTGATTTTATGATGTTATTCTTGTTTTTCTGTTTTTGTTCTTGTTTTATAATGATGTTCTTGTTGTTATTTACGATA
>NC_091587.1:21227993-21232993 GCF_042767895.1 Penaeus vannamei | reverse complement strand
TCTCTCGACTATTTCCTGTCCGGTGCAGCGAGGAAGCAATGGCCGCTTGTCTGGTCTGGCGGAGCGGTTTTATGGTGGGACGAGTGTTGTTGTTATAGTTATTATTTCTTTATTATTGTTGGCGTTATCATTATTGTTATCCTTTATTAGCGTGATTTTTTTTGCATGATTTATCGTTAATCATTTTTCATTGTTGATACAATGAACTTTTTATTGTTGCTATTTTGGTTATTGTTATTATTCTTCATTGTTATTATTGTTGTTTTGTTATCATCATCATCAGTATTGTTATTATTACTATTACTACTACCATTATTATTATTATTATTATTATTATCATCACCATCATCATCATCATCATCATCTTGCTGTTGTTGTTGTTGTCATCGTTGTCGTTGTTATTATTATTATTATTATTAATATTAATATTACTATTATTATAACTACTACTCCTACTTACTACTACTATTATATCGGTATCATTATATAGGTTGAAGCAGTCCTAATTCACCTTTGCAAAATCTCATTAACTTTTTATATATCTCTTTCTTATGTTGAAATTGCATTATAAATTGAGTTGATCATACTGAAGGTGTTGCGAGAGAAATGTGTTACACAATGATGATAAAAAACAAGTAAAACGTAAAACATTTCATTGAATGCATTTTATATATAAACGTATATATATATATATGTATATATATATATATATACATATATATATATATATATATATATATATATATATATATATATATATATATATATGTATGTATGTATGTATGTATGTATATATATATATATATATATATATATATATATATATATATATATATATATATATGTGTGTGTGTGTGTGTGTGTGTGTGTGTGTGTGTGTGTGTGTGTGTGTGTGTGTGTGTCTGTATGTGTATGTGTATGTATACCTATGTATATTAAGATATATATCAGGAGAGAGAGAGAGAGAGAGAGAGAGAGAGAGAGAGAGAGAGAGAGAGAGAGAGAGAGAGAGAGAGAGAGAGAGAGAGAGAGAGAGAGAGAGAGAGAGAGAATGTCCGACCGAGAACCAACAGAAAGACACACAATCCCACATCAAAAAAGAGAAAAAGAAAGAGCAGAAACAGACAAACATAGACAGAGAAAGAAAAAAAGAAAGATAGAAGGGAATAGAACAGAAGAGAGAGAGATCAGGAAATGATCTGCCAAATGTCTGAAAGGTCAAGCTGCGAGGAAGACGGCAGATGAGGTGTCCTGAGGTGTGCTGAGGAGGAAGGAGGAAGGGGGAAAGGGGAAAGGGGAAAGGGGAAGAATGAATGGGAATGAGAATGGGGAAGGGGAACTGGGAGGGAGAGGGGAGGGGAGGAGTAGGAGGAGGAGGAAGAGGAAGGAGAATGAAAAGAAGAAGAGGAGGAGTTGGATGTGGATGTGGATGTGAAAGTGGAGGAGAAGGAAGAGGAAGAAGAAAAAAAGATGGAAAAGGAAGTGGAGGGAGGGGGAAAAAGGAAGTGGATGTGAAAGAAGAACAAGAAGCAGTAGAAGAAAAATGAAATAATGACAATAAGTGGAGACAAGAAAGGAGAGATTAAATAGAGTAGTAAAAGTAAACAAAAAAGAAGGTAAAACAAAATTGTCCAAAATTTTAACGTATTCTTTAAACGGAGAAATGAGACCGTCAGAGCCACCCACGCCCACATGGGAGGAAGCCGCCCACCCGCCCACAGAAAGAACAACAAACCCACAGCTTAGATCTCAAGATTAATGCCAGGAAGTTCTTCACTCCGGCCGCGTTTATCTTGAAGAAGTTAAATGTTTATAGCTTGGGGAGGCAGGATTTTTTTTTTTTTTTTTTTTCTTTTTTTTTTTTTTTTGCTAAGAGGATGTAGGGAGAATAAGAGAGAGTGAGAGTGATGGTGAGAAAGAGGGGAAGTGAGAGGGTGAGAGTGAGTGCAAGTGTAAGTGAGAGAGATAGCGAGAGAGAGAGAGAAAAGAAGAGAAGATAAAGAGAGAGAAAGAAAGAACAAAAAGAAAAGAAAAAGGAAAGGAAAGAAATTGAGAAAAAAAACCCGAGTCAACCGACACCAACGCACACAGAAACAGAAAGAATTTACGACATCTAGCGCGTCCCATCCTCCATAAAGATATACCAGCGACTCCTGAAAACACGCGGCGTCCAACACACTCGATCCTAGACCTCCCAGAAGGACTCAGGGACAGAGGAGGGCCGCCGATGCAGGAGGGAGGGGGCGGGGCGGGATGTGCCTTCGACCCGCCCGCCTCGGTGCCAGGACGACGGCACTCTCTCTCTCTCAAGCTCTCTCTTCTGCCTCTCTTCTGTCTCTCTGTCTCTCACTCTCGCTTTATCGCCCTCTCTCTCTATATATATATCTCGCTCTCTCTCTCTCTTCTTTCTCTCGCTCTCTTGCTCTCTCTCTCTCTCTCTCTCTCTCTCTCTCTCTCTCTCTCTCTCTCTCTCTCTCTCTCCCTCTCTCTCTCTCTCTCTCTCTCCTCCCTCCCTCCCTCCCTCCCTCCTCTCCTCCCTCCCTCCCTCCCCTCCTCCCTTCCCTCCCTCCCTCCTTCCCTCTCACTCCCCCTCCCTCTCCCACTCCCCCTCCCTCTCACTCCCCCTCCCCTCCCTTTCCCCCTTCCCTCTCCCTCCTCCCTCCCCTTTCCCCTTCCCTCTCCCTCCCTCCCTTTCCCCTTCCCTCTCCCTCCCCCCCTTTCCCCCTCCCCCTCCCCCCCCGTCCCTTCCTCCCCCTCTCCCTCCGTCCCTCCCTCCCTCCCTTCCCTCTCTCTCGCTCAGTGTCTCCTTCTCGCAATATCCAGTAAAGAGTGACTTATGACTGACTCTTCGGCCGACTTCCGAACCAATCACCTTCGAGAGTCATTGAGTCGCCGACCAATCGCGTTCGGAGTTCCTGACTGCCGATCCAATTACGGAAGGGGATTTCCCCGAATTCCGGCCGAGGCTTGAGACGGAATCGACGACAGATTGCATGTAAATGCACTTTATCTCTTTGTCTTGTACGTAAGGGTGTGTGTGTGTGTGTGTGTGTGTGTGTGTGTGTGTGTGTGTGTGTGTGTGTGTATGCTAATGGATGTATGTATATATATATATATATATATATATATATATATATATATATATATATATATATATATATATATATATATATATATATATACACATATAGACACACACGCACACGCACGCACGCACGCGCGCACACACACACACACACACACACACACACACACACACACACACACACACACACACACACACACACACACACTCACACTCACTCACATTCACACACACACGCGCACGCACGCACGCTGTTACACACACACACACACACACACACACACACACACACACACACACACATACACATACACACACACGCACACGCCCGCACACGCCCGCACACCCCAAAAAACAACAACATATATACTTTTTTTTCTTCTTTTTCTCTTTATTATTATTATTATTATTATTATTATTATTATTATTATTTCTCTCCCTATCCCAACACCTGCTTCCACTCCCGAAGGCGACCGCGTCCTTCGCGACGTTCCTCCAAGACACCAATCCGAGGCGCTGACGAGACGAGGCCGCGTGATTGGGTCTCTAATCAGCGGCCGGGTGATTAGTGGGCCGTAGAGGATAATAATAAGGGCCGCGCAACAATAGACCTCGACGAGAAAATGAGCCTTAGAGATTAATTAGAGCATGGAGGATGAGGTTGCATGCAGGGTGAGGGAACTCCGGGGAGAAAGGCCGTGAAAGGGTTGCTCGGCCGTTGCAGGGGGGGGGGGTAAGATTTTGGTTATTCATTGGTGTTATTGTTGTTGTTATTATTAACATCATTATTATTATTATCATCATTATTAATATTAATATTATCATCATCACCATTATCATAATCATTAATATCATTATCATCATCATTATCATCATCATCATTATCACTGTCATCATCATCATCAATCTTTATCATTATCATTATCATTAACATCAATCATCATTATCACCATCAACATCATCATCATCATTACTGTTATTATTATTATCATTGTTGTTGTTTTGTTGATGGTTATTATTCTTATTATCTTTATTACTATTATCATTGTTATTAATATTGTTGCAATTATTATTGTTAATATTATTCTATTAACAGATTAAGGTGGAAGTTCTACAGTTTATATTAATATCATGTAAAGTATATTAAAGTTAGATCAGGAATATCCATTTTATAAAGGTGCGCCATTATTAATTGAGGTCCGTATTTTATTAATTTATTGACTTCGTTTATTCTTTCATGAATTTACTAATTTATTTAACTCGGTTGCTTGGTCCATGAAATTGTGAATCGCTTTTATTATCGTTTTTATTACTTTTATTCGTAATTTTCCAAGTTCGGAAAGTCAATAGGTGGATTATTGAACGTTTAGACTTTAGGCCTGACATCAGGGCAGAAGAAAATGGAAGGATGATAATGACGATAACGAACCACGATAAAGCGAAGAAGAAGAAGAGAATGAGAAAAAAAGAAGCAGTTCAAGGTAGAAAAGATAAGAAGGATGAAAAGGAAGAAAATTATAAAAAAAGAAGCAGTTCAAGATAGAGAATATATAAGAAGGATGAAAAGAAAGAAGAAGAGAATGAGAGAAAAAAACAGTTCAAATTAGAATATAAGAAGAAAGACAACGATAATACTCCTTTTTTTCCTCCTTAATGAAGACTTTTATAACAACCGCTTCTGAAAGTATAAGAAGATCGGACGCAGGGAGGACGGAGTGGCGGATGTGCATGTGACGTAGTGTGACAGCTGAGGCAGAAACGGAGTGTCACAGATCGATTGCGTCGCTAGAGGAAGAGAAGGGGGAGGTGGAGGAGGAAGAGGAGGAAGAAGAGGAGGTGGAGGCAGAGGTGGAGGGGGAATGGAAGGAGGAAGAGGAGGTGGAGGAGGAGGGGATTGAGGAGGTGGAGGAATAGG
>NC_091587.1:21220493-21222993 GCF_042767895.1 Penaeus vannamei | reverse complement strand
TCTTCCTTGTTTCCCTCTCTTTCTCTTTTTCATTATCTACTTTTCCCTCTCCCCCTTTCCCTCTCTCTATCCTTCCTTTATCTCCCTCCTTCCTCATCACGTCTTTCCATCCCTCCCTCCTTCCTTTCATCCTCATTTTCTATCTCTCCCTCCCTCCCTCCATCCCTTCATCCTCAATTTCTTTCCCTCCCTCTCTCCTTGTTTTATCTCCCTCTTTCCTCATCATCCCTTTCCCTCCCTCCCTCTCTCTTATAACAAGACCATTATCCAATCATGTGGTCGTATATACAATAGTCGTTACTCGCCCATTACATTGTTACCAGACAGAGGGGTAGGGGTGGGGGAGGAAGTGGGGGTGGGGGGAATAAACAGGCGAGGACAGTAAGAATTGACAGTGGCGACAGTCGTAAAAGATATGAATGAAAGATACAAATGATAATAATAATAATAATAATGATAATAGTAATAATAATAATAATAATAATAATAATAATAATAATAATAGAATAATAAGAGAGAGAGAGCGAGGGAGAGGAGGAGAGAAAGAAAGAGAGAGAGAGAGAGAGAGAAAAGAGAGAGAAGAGGAGAGAGAAGAGAGAGAGAGAGAGAGAGAGAGAGAGAGAGAGAGAGCAAGGGAGAAAGAGAGAGAGCGGGGGGGTGGGGGAGAATTCATATTCACAGAAAATGACATTGCTCGTAAAAAGGAAAATAATAACGATAAAGGATTGTACGGTTTCTTTGACACGCCCATTATGTTGATGGGTTTCGACCGAAGGGAGAGAGGTACGAATGAGGGAAATGGGGAAAGGGGAAGAGAACGAAGTGAGATGAGAGAAAAAAAGAAAGAGAAAGAGAAAATTGAAGAGAGAGAAAGCGATTGAAAGAAAATGACAGAAAGAAATAAGGAAGTGAATGGAAAGTGTAAGGGAGAAATAAACATTGAAAAGGAAAGAATGAATGGATGAATGAAGCAGAGTAAAAGTGATAAAGAGAGAGAAAAAAAAGGGATAAAGTGAGAGAGAGAAAGAGTACGATAGATAGAGAGACAGAATAAGAGAGAGTAAGAGAGATAAAGAGAGAGGGAGCGAGAGTAAGAGAGAGAAAGAGAAGGAGAGAGATAGAGAGAGAGATAGAGAGAGAGAGCGAGAGCGGGCGGGCGTCGCGCGGAGAACCCAACCGCAGGTCACGTGTCCCCGCCTCCCGCCTCCCGCCTCCACCTGTCCTTCTTCGATTACAATCCCAGGACTTTCGACTCTTCCATAAAACTTCGCCTCTCATTAAATTCGCGCGGTGGAACTAGCGGATTCGGTAATTAAACTTCCTAATGGTTTCCTAATTGCTGTTCTCGGGGATTCTGGGCGCGTGTCGGCGGCCATAACATCCGCACTCGGCCTCCTGGGTCCTCTTCCTTCTGGTCTTCCTTGTCGCTCCTTATCTCTTCTTTTGTTTTTTGTTTTTGTTTATTTTTGTATTTTTATTTTTATTTATTCATTTATTTATCTATTTTTATTTATTTATTTATTTATCTATTTTTATTTATTTATTTATTTATCTATTTTTATTTATTTATTTATTTTATTTATTTTTTCTCTTTTTTCTTCTTATTTCCTCTTCCTATTTTTATATATCTTAGTCGCCTCCCTTCCCTTCCTCTTTCCTCTTCCTCCCTCTTATCCCTGCATCATTCTGGTTTTCTGTTCCTCATTCTTATATTCTTAATCGCCTCTCCCCCTTTTTACCCTTTATGCAAATTCTTTTGTCTTCCTCTTCCTTATCTCCTTAATCGCCCATTTCCCTTTATCCTTCTTGATTTCTCTTCTTCCTCTTTATATCCTTAATCTCCTATTCCCCTTTTCCTTTTTTTCTTCCTGGTTTCTCTTCCTCTTTCTTACATCCTTATTCGCCCTTTTTCTCTTCCCCCTCTTCCTTTTTTATATCCTTATTCGTTTTTTCTTTCTTGGTTTCTCTTCCTTCCATCCTTCCCCATTTCTCTTTCCCCTTCTTATATCCTTAAGTCGCCTCTGCCTTCCTTCTCTCCTGCTCGTCCTCGCCCTTCCTGTATCCTCAGTCGCCTTGTTTTCCTTCCTTCTTCCTGCTTTCTCTTCCTCCTTCCTGTATCTTCCGTCGCCACCCCGCTCCTTCCTTCCCTTCCTTCTTTCCTACTTCCTTTTTGTATATCATTAACTGCCCCCCCCCCGCCTATCTTTTCTCTTACTCTTCCCTCTTCTTGTATCCTCAACCCTGCTTTACTTCCTTTTTTTATTTCCTCTTATCCTCTATCTCCCTATTTTTCTTTTCCTGCCTTCCTATGTACTGTGTCGCATGTCCCTCTTCTCCCTTCCTCCCCTACATTCTCTTCCTCTCTCCTCCCCTCACTTCCCTTCCCTCCCTTCCTCTCCCCTCCCCTTCTCCCTTCCCACTCCTCATCCCCACTCATCCCTTTCCCTCCCTCATCTCCTCCCCTCCCTCCCATCCCCATCCCCTCTCTCTCTCCCTCTCT
>NC_091587.1:21205493-21212993 GCF_042767895.1 Penaeus vannamei | reverse complement strand
ACACACACACACACACACACACACACACACACACCTCCTCCCCCCCCAAACTCTCCCTCACACACACAAGGAAGAAACCCCACCATCACGTAAAGAGAAATGGAGAAACAGAGGAAGAGAGAGAGAGAGAAACTCCACATTTACTCTAATGAACAGACGGAGTAAATGTCAGATTAAAACTCCGCCATTAAAAAAAAACAGCCGAGTCACGACAGCTCGAAAGGCAGAGGAAGATTCGCCAGTCGGGAGGTGGAATCAGCGCGGGTCCGGATCCGATCGGAGGGAGATTGGCTCTGTGTGATTCGGATTCGGGGGGAGAAGGAGGGAGATTGGCTGTGTGATTCGGATTCGGGGGGAGAAGGAGGGAGATTGGCTGTGTGATTCGGATTCGGGGGGAGAAGGAGGGAGATTGGCTGTGTGATTCGGATTCGGGGGAGAAGGAGGGAGATTGGCTGTGTGATTCGGATCTGGGGGAGAAGGAGGGAGATTGGCTGTGTGATTCGGACTGGGGAGAAGGAGGGAGATTGGCTGTGTGATTCGGATTCGGGGGAGAAGGAGGGAGATTGGCTGTGTGATTCGGATTCGGGGGGAAGAAGGAGGGAGATTGGCCGTGTGATTGATTCGGGGGAAGAAGGAGGGAGATTGGCTGTGTGATTCGGATTCGGGGGAGAAGGAGGGAGATTGGCTGTGTGATTCGGATTCGGGGGGAGAAGGGAGGAGATTGGCTGTGTGATTCGATTCGGGGAGAAGGAGGGAGATTGGGTGTGTGATGGGGATTCGGGGGGAGAAGGAGGGAGATTGGGTGTGTGATTGGGATTGGGGGGGAGAAGGAGGGAGATTGGCTGTGTGATTCGGATTCGGGGGGAGAAGGAGGGAGATTGGCTGTGTGATTCGGAGAAGGAGGGAGATTGGCTGTGTGATTCGGATTCGGGGAGAAGGAGGGAGATTGGCTGTGTGATTCGGATTCGGGGGGAAAGGAGGGAGATTGGCTTTGTGATTCGGATTCGGGGGGAAGAAGGAGGGAGATTGGCTGTGTGATTCGGATTCGGGGGGAGAAGGAGGAGATTGGCTGTGTGATTCGGATTCGGGGGAAAGGAGGGAGATTGGCTGTGTGATTCGGATTCGGGGGGAGAAGGAGGGAGATTGGCTGTGTGATTCGGATTCGGGGGGGAAGAAGGAGGAGATTGGCTGTGTGATTCGATTCGGGGAGAAGGAGGGAGATTGGCTGTGTGATTGATTCGGGGAGAAGGAGGGAGATTGGCTGTGTGATTCGGATTCGGGGGAGAAGGAGGGAGATTGGCTGTGTGATTCGGATTCGGGGGAGAAGGAGGGAGATTGGCTGTGTGATTCGGATTCGGGGGGAGAAGGAGGGGAGATTGGCTGTGTGATTCTGGATTCGGGGGAGAAGGAGGGAGATTGGCTGTGTGATTCGGATTCGGGGGAGAAGGAGGGAGATTGGCTGTGTGATTCGGATTCGGGGGGAGAAGGAGGGAGATTGGCTGTGTGATTCGGATTCGGGGGAAGAAGGAGGGAGATTGGCTGTGTGATTCGGATTGGGGGGAGAAGGAGGGAGATTGACTGTGTGATTCGGATTCGGGGGGGAGAAGGAGGAGGGAGGGAGAGGGGAAAGAAGGAAGGATGAGGGAGATAGGGGAGGGAGGGGGTGATAGGAGGAAAGGGGAAGTGAGGGAGATAAGAGGGAAGGGAGGGGGAGGGGGAGGGAGGGAAGTGAGGGGGATAGGAAAGGGAAGAGGGAAGGGAGGGAGATGAGGGATGGGAGGGGAAGGGAAGAAGGGAGGGGGGATAAGTAGGGAAGGGAAGAAGGGTGAATGGGAAGTGAGAAGGATGAGGAAGGGGAAAGGAAAGACGAGAGGCGAAGAGGGAAGGAGAAAGGAAAAGATGGGAGGGTAGCGAAAGGAGGGAGGGTAAAGTGAAGAAAGGGAAGAGGAGGGAATTCACTCACTCACTCCCACTCTTCCACTCACCCAGTCGTACATGTTAATCTGAAACCTAGAAGGAAGGGGAAGAGGAATAATCCAATAAAGAGGGGAGCGGAAGTAACACCAAATTATGAGTGATGCTGCAAAGGGGAGATGGGGGGAAGGGGGGGGACGGTGATGCATCCAGTTAGACGTTCCAGACAAAAGTTCAGAAAACACATACCGGAGATTTTTTTTTCCATTTTCACTGTCTGTTTCGTCTTTCTCTTTCTCTGTGTGTCTTTTTCTCTCTTTTCTCTCTGTTTGTATCTGTCTGTCTGCCTCAGCTTCTCTCTCTCTTTCTCATTCTCTCTCTCTCTCTCTCTCTCTCTCTCTCTCTCTCTCTCTCTCTCTCTCTCTCTCTCTCTCTCTCTCTCTCTCTCTCTCTCTCTCTCTCTCTCCCACTTCTGTCCTATTTACGGAAGAAGAATAAAAAAAAAGTCTTGGGAATAAACACTCGCCATTATGTAGATTGCTGCGATATTTTTTTTCATGAGTCTCCCTTGAAATTTTGAACCGATGAAAACGGGTCTCCTTCATAGACTTGATGGATAAGGATATTTCCGTCTTTTCCTTTTTTTTCCTCAATAAGAAACTAAATAGAGTGTTTTTCCTCTATGTTCTATTGATGAATGTATGTATATTTTCTATTTTTCAATATTGGGGAATAAAAAATAATTTGGAGATGTATTTCTGGGTGTATCGCTGTTGTTGTCATGTTATGGTCACGATTATGAAAAACATTTTAAATCTGTTTTCTATATATAAAAAAAAAGGAAAATTCTCCAGCCAACATATTTTCTCTTGTCATGAATACCTCACGCTTGGAGACATGTATAATTTGTCTCCACGCAGCGTCAGCACCTCGAGAATTAATAGACACTCTCTCTTTCTCTCTTTCTTTCTCTTTCTTTTTCTCTTTCTCATTCTCTCTCTCTCTCTCTCTCTCTCTCTCTCTCTCTCTCTCTCTCTCTCTCTCTCTCTCTCTTTCTCTCTCTCTCTCTCTCTCCCTCTCCCCCTCTCTCCCTCTCTCCCTCTCTCCCTCTTTCCATCTCTCTCTCCCTCCCTCTCCCTCCCTCCCTCCCTCCCTACTTCCCCTCACCGTGTCTGTTGAGGCCAGATGTGACACTGTACGAGGCCTCCGGAGTGTATTGTGATCTTGCAGTGTTGTTGTTGATGGTGCTTTTTGTTGTTGTTAGTTTATTTATTGTTGTGGTTGTTATATCTTGTTATATCCTTTCTTCCCTCCGTCTGTCCTTCTACAACTTTCTTCCTCCTTTCCTTCCTTCCTTTCTTCCCTCCTGTCCCCCACCTTTCCTTCTTCCCTCCCTCCCTTCCTTTCTTCCCTGCCACCCCTTCTTTCTTCCTTTCTTCCCTCTCTCTTCCTTCCCTCTCTCTCCTTCCCACCCTTCCTTTTCTTGCTTCCTTCCTTCCCTCCTTCCTCCCACCTCTCCTTTCTTCCCTCCCACCCCTCCTTTCTTCCCTCTCTCTCCTTCCCACCCTCCCTCCCTCCCTCTCTTCCGTCCTTCCTTCCTTCCTTCCTTCCTCCCACCCTCCCTCCCTCTCCCACTTCTCCTTCCTTCCCTCCAACCCCTCCTTTCTTCCCTCCCTTCCTTTCCTCCCTCTCTCATCTTTCCTCCCTACCTCCCTCCCTCCCTCCTCCCTCCCTTCCTTCCTTCCTTCTCTTCCGTCCTTCCTTCCTTCCTTCCCCCCCGCCTCTTCCTTCCGCCTGTCGAGCCCAAGTAAGCGTGAGTGTCGGGGCGTCAGTGTAATTGGCGCTCTCGTGGGAGACACTCGTCGCCCGTGAAGCTGCGCCACAACCCCGCCTTTTCCTCAAACTTAACAGCATAGAGAGGCCACAACACCCCCGTCTTCGTGTCCCTTTTCCCATTTCTCCTTTTTTTCTCTTTTTTTTCTGTCAGGACCCCGTTATCGTTTCTTTTTTCTATTTCTTCGTTTTCTCTGTTTTCTGTCTGTATCCTGTCCTTGTCTTCTTTTTCTGTTTCTCCTTTTTATCTTTGATGTCAGTATCTCGTCATCGTCTCATTTTTCTATATCTCCTTTTTCTCTTTTTTTCTGTCGGTACTCCATTCTCGTCTCCTTTTTCTCTTTCCTTTTTTCTGTCAGTACTCCGTCCACGTTTACTTTTCTCTTTCTTTCCCTTTTCTTTTTTTTCTGTTCCTCTTCTTTGCTTTCCAGTTTTTATGGTTTCTGCGCTTTGCTCTCTCCTCTTGTTTTCTCTCTCTTCATGTTTGCTGTTGGTCTCTCTATTTTTCTCTCTCTCTCTCTCTCTCTCTCTCTCTCTCTCTCTCTCTCTCTCTCTCTCATTTTTCGGCTGTTGGTCTCGTCTCTCTCTCTCTCTCTCTCTCTCTCTCTCTCTCTCTCTCTCTCTCTCTCTCTCTCTCTCTCTCTCTCTCTCTCTCTCTCTCTCTCTCTCTCTCTCTCTCTTTATTCCTGTCTTTCTCATCCCTTCCTCAATCGCACCGCCTCAATTCGATATCACTGTACGTTCCTCCTTTTATTGCCTCTCCCTCTTCCTCCTCCCTCCTTCCCCTCTCCCTCTCCCTCTTTCCTTCATTGTGATGCCACAACTCCCCCCCTCCAACTCTCCTATATCCTATCCACCTCTGTCCTCCATTTCATTTCGCTATCCCTCCACCCCTGTCCTCCACCAATTCTTCATCACTCCACCTCTGTCCTCCACCTTTTCTTCGACGTCACAGACCCCCTCCATCCCTCTTATCCCCTCTCCACCTCCATAACCTACCCTCCACTTCCCTTCCACCTCCTTCAGTCCATCTATTCATCCACTTGCCCCCCACACTCTCCACCATCTTCACTCTATCCTCCCACCCTCCTCCTCCACCTCCTCTCCACGATCTTCCTCCACCTCCATCCTCCCACCCTGCCCTCTCCACCTCCTCTCCACCATCTTCACTCCCTCTCACCATCCACCTGCCTTCCACCTCCATCCTCCACATTTCCCCTCCACGCCCTCCTCCCACCCTGCCGTTCCACCTCCTCTCCACGATCGTCACTTCCTCTCATCATCCACCTGCCCTCCACCTCACCTCCACCTTTCCCTCCAAGCCCTCCTCCCACCCTGCCGTTCCACCTCCTCTCCACCATCTCCAATCCATCTCTCCATCTACCAGCCCCCCATCTCCATCCTCCACCTCCATCCTCCCACCCTGCCCCTCCACCTCCACTCCCTCTCACCATCCACCTTTCTTCTGCACCTCCATCCTCCCACCCTGCCCCTCCACCTCCTCTCCCCCTTCCTCACTCCCTCTCACCATCCACCTGCCCTCCACCTCACCTCCACCTTTCCCCACCACGCCCTCTTCCCACCCTGCCGTTCCACCTCCACTCCCCCATCTCCAATCCATCTCCTCATCCACCTGCCCTCCCTCTTTCTCCTGCACCTCCATCCTCTCACCCTGCCCCTCCACCTCCTTCAATGCATCTAATCATCCACCTGCCCTCCACCTCACCACCACCTTTCTCCCCCACGCCCTCCTCCCATCCTGCCCCTCCACCTCCACTCCACCACCTCCTCTCCCTCTCACCATCCACCCGCCCTCCCTCTTTCTCCTTCCCCTTCACCTCCTCTCCTCCTCTCCCCCTTCCTCACTCCCTCTCCCCATCCACCTGCCCTCCACCTCACCTCCACCTTTCCCCTCCGCGCCCTCCTCCTCTCCCCCTTCCTCACTCCCTCTCATCATCCACCTGCCCTCCGCCTTTCTCCTGCACCTCCATCCTCTCACCCTGCCCCTCCACCTCCTTCAATCCATCTCACCATCCACCTGCCCTCCACCTCACCTCCACCTTTCCCCTCCGCGCCCTCCTCCACCCGCGAACCACAACAGCGACGCGATGTGTCATTTCGGATGTTGAGCGACTCACGCCCATCGTCTCACTGCGTTTCACATCATTGTGCAAGGAGATGTGGTTGGGCAAAACGTGAACTTCCTGTGGTTATGGATTTTCCTTCTTCTTCTTTCTTTCTGTTTTATTTTTTTTCTATTTTTATTTTTTTTCTTTCTTTTTTATTTTATGTTTTCTATTTTTTATTTTATGTTTTCTATTTTTCTTAATTTATTGTTTTTTTCTATTATTTTCCTTTTTTTATTTTTTTTCTATTATTTTTCTTTTTTTTATTTTTTTTCTATTATTTTTCCTCTTATTTTTTTTCTATTATTTTTCCTTTTTTTCTATTTTATTTTTTCCTCTTTTTATTTTCTTTTTTTTTTCTATTTTTCTTCTTTTCCTCTTTTATTTTTTTTCTATTATTTTTCCTCTCTCTTTCGCTAGAGGTCATCTGAGGTCATTTAAAAATTGGGGCAGAGGTGTAGCGTCCATCCCCCAGCATCATTTTCTTCCCAGGATCAATGCCCGGGATTGACATGACAGCATCCGCAAATAGATTCACAATGACATGACAGCATAACATTTCTTATAGTATCTGAGGAAAATGTCAAGGCAAACTTTCGCTTCAGAACACAGTATCACAACTTGTAATTACAACCATAACGCGGTAAGACAATTACTATTTACAGTCATAGTGCAGTAACAATTTTTGGTAACAATACTAAAACAGTAACAATTAATTACAACCACAACACAATGATAATTATTAATTGCAATCATAACACTGTAACACAATTAATCACAATCCTAAAACAGTAATAATTAATTACAACCATAATACAATAATTATTAATTGCAATCATAACACTGTAACACAATTAATCACAATCACAGCACAGAAACACAACCTGTTCAAATCACAACTTATAATGAAAGTTCACAGTTTCATGGTACAACCTCAGCCACACAACATCCAGCTGGCGATCTCATCTCTTTCTCACGCATCACAACATCACTTCATCCCTTGAGAGCATCATGGCGTCACAACAATGGCATCAAATACATTTTAAATCACAACAACAATGTCATAACAGCAGCGTGGCGACAGCAGCGACACCGCAACATCTCAACACCATCATAACCACGGCGCAGCAACAACGTGGCAACAGTAGCGTCACGGCAGCAAGATCACAACGCTAGGAATATCATATCACAATGGCATCACAATAACATTAAAACATCAATATCACAATACCACAACTTAAAAGTAACAGCGTCACAGCACCAGCATCACAACGGCAGCGTCTCAACAACCTTATTATAATAAGCATCATAGCACCAACATAACAGCAACCTCACTACAACATAACACCAGCATCACAACAACCTCACTACATGACACTAACATCACAACAACAACCTCACTACAAAAGACCATCATCACAACAACCTCGCTGCAACATTATAACACCAGCATCACAACCTCACTACAACATAACACCAGCATCAGAACAACCTCACTGCAACATTATAACACCAGCATCACAGCCTCATCACAACATAACACCAGCATGAGAACAACCTCACAGCAACATTATAGCACCAGCATCACAACCTCACTACAACATAACACAAGCATCAGAACAACCTC